>NC_091846.1:73973878-74273954 GCF_037783145.1 Equus przewalskii
TTGCTGTAATATTAGATTGCATTTTATAAAAATATGAGTCCTCCATGGGCTGGAAATTTAAACAATGAAAACAAGAGATCTCATCAAGATGGTGGTGTAGGCAGACTCTGAACTCACCGCCTCCCACAAACACAACCAGCTTACAACTATTATTGGAAAAATTACCCTGGAGAGAAAAGTGAAAACTGGATAAAAAGAACCCCCACAACAAGGGACATTCTTGACTAAGGCAAAAGAGGAAGTAATTCCTTCTGGAGAGAAAGAAAGCCACCTTCAGGAGCAGTGGAGTTTGTCAGCTGGCCAGGCGGGAGCCACCCTAAGATACACAGCCCTCTCTGGAGAAGTGGGGGACCTTAGCGGGGGCACATTACCACTATAAGCACGCTTCAGACTTAGCACAACTGAGATGAGTGTCCTACTATCTGGCTTCGCTGGCTATTAACTGCAACATGGAATATCCCCTAAAAAAGCTATCAGAGGAAAGCTGAAAAAACCTGGCTTTTAAAGGGTCCATGCAAAAATTCACCTGTCTCAGAAAGCAACCTAAAATCACCAAAAAGACAGCTGCACAGTCCTTTGGTGAAAATAGACTTACCTGGTAGGCTCTGGGTGCATCTCAGTGAGAGGTGAGACCTCTCCAGAGACTGAGACTTTGGTGGCAGCCATTGTTGTGACCTAGTACGGGTGTGCTGACACAGATGCAGGCAGAGGCCACTGAAGTTCTTACCCTGGCCTGATAGCCCCAGGGCCTGCCATACTCACTACAGCACAGATTTAATTTAACCCAATTCAGCCAGGGTAGGCAGCCCACCCTAGAGACCAGCCCCACCTAACAGCAAGCCCTCAGGCTACTTGTCAGCCTGCATAGACTGGGTGCCTTGATCTTCTAAAGGCAGGTGAGTGTGACCACCTGTGTGGGGCAGGGCCTGTGTGAGAACCAGGTGAACTGTGGGGGACATTGGTGGAGAGGTTGGGACCTCTGCAGTGGAGCAACTGGGTATGATCCTGGGGCTCTGGAAGTGTGCATGGACCAGGGCTGTGTTGACAGTGTGTCTGGACCTGTGGGGGGTGGGGCTTATCAGTGGCAGAAGACCTGTGCTTCACAATCAGCCACAAAGAGGATTGGCTCCACTTTCCAAAGCCTGAAATGATTGGGTGCTCCCATGCCTGGAGCCAGCCCCACTCAGCTGCAATGCTAAGAGAGCTGATGACAGCCTTGAAGGCCTAAGGCCTACAGTAACTGTAAGCCCCTGAACCTATCAAAAAGCTACACTGGGTACCTACTCAATTAACAGGAAAACTACCACATGAGTGTGCTATTAGAACTTTCAGCCGACAGTGCTGGGGTTCCTCAAACCCAATTTACAACCAGCCAGCCAGGGAAGGAGAGACTACACTGCCTGGGTACCTGCAGTAAGAGCAACCCTGCCACAGCAGAAGGACACAAGTACCCCAAACAGGGGTCACTCCTGGATCATTTGGACTGGTGATAAGAAGGAAGCACTCTGCTGGGCCACAAAAGGCATCTCATACATAAAGCCACTTCTCCAACACAGTAGACATGGCTGACTCACCTAATACATAGATATAAGCACAGAGAAAGAGGCATAATGAGGAGGCAAAGGAATACATTCCAAGCAAGGGAACAGGACAAAACCCCAGAAAAAGAACTAAATGAAGCAGAAATAAGCAATTTACCTGACAAAGAGTTCAAAGAAAAACTCATAAGGATGCTCACTGATATTGGCAGAAGACTGGATGAGCACAGTGAGAGCATCAACAAAGAATTGGAAAATATAAAAAAGAACCAATCAGAAACAAAGAATACAATACTGGAAATGAAAAATTCACTAGAGGGACTCAATAGCAGAGTAGATGATACAGAAGAATGGATCAGCATGCTGAACAATAGACTAGAGGAAATCACCCAAGCTGAACAGATAAAAGAAAAAAGAATTAGACAGAATGAGAGCAGTCTAAGGGAACTCTAGGACAATATCAAGTGCACTAACATTCTTATTAAAGGAGTCCCAGAAGTAGAAGAGAATGACAAAGGGGCGGAGAGTCTATTTGAAGAAATAATAGCTGAAAACTTTCTTAACCTAAGGAAGGAAACAGAAATCCACGTACAGGAAGCACAGAGAGCACCAAACAAGATGAACACCAGGAGGCCCACATCAAGACACATTATGATTAAAATGTCCAAAGTTAAAGATAAAGAGAGAATCCTAAAAGCGGTGAGAGAAAGGCAACAAGTGACATACAAAGGAAAGTCTATAAGGTTCTTGGAGGACTTCTCAGCTGAAACCCTACAGGCTAGAAGACAGTGCTAAGACATATTTAAAGTGCTAAAAGGAAAAAAAACCTACAGCCAAGAATACTCTATCCAGCAAGGTTATCATTCAGAATGGAAGGGGAGATAAAGAGTTTCCCAGAAAAGCAAAAATTAAAGGAGTTTATCACCAAGAAACTAGTTCTACAAGAAATGCTGAAGAGACTTATTCAAGTGGGAAAGAGAAGACCACAAATGGAGATAAGAAAATTATAACAACAACAACAACAACAAAAAACCAACCAGGCAATAAAATCACTGGTAAAGGCAAAAATATTGTAAAGGTAGCAGATCAACCACCTATGAAGATGACATATAAGTTAAAAGACAAAAGCACTAAAATTACCTATTACATTGATAAGAGGGTAATGGATAGATGCACACAAAACAAGAGATTAGATATGATTTCAAAAATGCAAAATGTTGGAGCAGGGGAGTAAAGAGTAGAACTTTTAGAAAGAGGTCAAGCTAAAGAGACAATCAACTCAATATAGATTGCTATATATGTGGAATATTATATAGAAACCTTGTGGTACTCACAAACCAGAAACCTATAATAAGTAAAGAAATAAGAGGAAAGAAATCAAGCATATTACCAAAGAAAGCCATCAAACCACAAGGGAAGAGAGCAAGAGAAGAAGAAAGAGAGAAGAAGTACTAGAACACCCAAAAAAGAAAAGTAACAAAATGGCAATAAATACATTTTTATCAATAGCTACTCTAAATACCAATGGACTGAATGCTCCAATCAAAAGACATAGAGTGGCCAATTGGATAAAAAAACAAGACCCATATATATGCTGCATACAAGAGACACACTTCAGAACTAAAGACATTCACAAACTGAAAGTGAAAGGATGCAAAAAGATACTCCATGCAAATGGCAAAGAAAAGAAAGTGGGGGTGGCAATACTTAGACAAAATGGACTTTAAAACAAACCTGTAACAAGAGACAAAGAAGGGCAGTACATAATGATAAAGGGAAGAATCCAACAAGAGGATATAACATTTGTAAATATATATGCACCCAACCTAGAAGCAACTAAATATATAAAGCAATTATTAACAGACATAAAAGGAGAAATAGACTGTAACACAATAATAGTAAGGGACTCTAACACTCCACTTACACCAACGGATAGATCATCCAAACAGAAGATAAATAAGGAAACATTGGCCTTAAATGACACATTAGATCAGATGGACTTAGCAGATCTATATAGAACATTCCATCCAAAAACCACAGAATACACATTCTTTTCAAATGTACATGAAACATTCTCCAGGATTGATCACTTATTAGGCCACAAAACAAGTTTCAATAAATTTAAGAAGATCGAAATAATACCAAGCATCTTTTCTGACCACAGAGATATGAAACTAGAAATTAACTACAGGAAGAAAATCAGAAAAGACTCAGAAATGTGGAGATTAAACAAAATGCTACTGAACAATGATTGGGTCAATAAAGAAATCAAAGGAGAAAGCAAAAAATACCTGGAGACAAATGAAAATGAAAATATGACATGCCAAAATCTATGGGCTACAGCAAAAGCGGTTCTAAGAGGAAAGTTTATAGCAATTAAGGCCTATCTCAACAAACAAGAAAAATCCCAAATAAACAATCTAACACTGCACCTAAAGGAACTGGAAAAAGAAGAACAAAGAAAACCCAAAATCAGCAGAAGCAGAAGCAAAATAATAAAAATCAGAGCAGAAGTAAACAAAACAGAGACGAAAATATAGTAGAAAAAAATAATGAAACCACATGCTGGTTCTTTGAGAACATAAACAAAATTGACAAACTTTTAGCTAGACTCACCAAGAAGAAAAAGAGAAGCCTCAAATAAATAAAATCAGAAATGAAAGAGGAGAAATTACAACAGACACTTCAGAAACACAAAAGATTATAAGAGAATACTATGAAAAGCTATATGCCAACAAATTGGATAATCTAGAAGAAATGGATAAATTCTTAGAACCATACAACCTTCCAAAACTGGGTCAATAAGAAGTAGAGAATTTGAATAGACCAATCACCAGTATGGAGATCATAACCATAATCAGCAACCCCTGAAAAGATAAAAGTCCAGGACCAGATGGCTTCTCTGGTGAATTCTACCGAACACTCAAAGAAGAGTTAATACCTATCCTTCTCAAACTGTTCCAAAAAAATTGAAGAGGAGGGGAGACTTCGTAACCCATTCTATGAAGTCAACATCCTGATACCAAAACCAGACAAGGACAACACAAAAAAAGAAAATTACAGGCAAATGTCACTGATGAACATCAATGCAAAAATCCTCAACAAAATACTAGCAAGTTGAATACAACAATACATTAAAAAGATCATACATCAGTATCAAGTGGGTTTCATTCCAGGGATGCAGAGATGGTTCAACATCTGCAGATCAATCAACGTGATACCCCACATTAACAAAATGAGGACTAAAAATCACATGATCATCTCAATAGATGTGGAGAAAACATTTGACAAGATACAGCATCCACTTATGATAAAAACTCTAAATAAAATGAGTATAGAAGGAAAATACCTCAATGTAATAAAGGCCATCTATGACAAACCCACAGCAAATATCATTCTCAATGGAGAAAAACTGAAAGCTACCTCTCTAAGAACAGGAATCAGACAAGGATGCCCACTTTCACCATACTTATTTAACATAGTAATGGAAGTCCTAGCCAGAGCAATCAGGCTAGAAAAAGAAATAAGAGGGATCCAAATTGGAAAAGAAGAAGTGAAACTGTCACTCTTTGAGAACTACATGATTTTATACATAGAAAACCCTAAAGAATCCACTAAAAATCTTTTAGAAATAATAAATGAATACAGTTAAGTCTCAGGATGCAAAATGAACATACAACAATCAATTGTGTTTCTATACATTCACAATGAAGTAGCAGAAATAGAAATTAAGAATACAATCCCATTTACAGCTGCAACAAAAAAAATAAAATACCTAGGAATAAACATAACCAAAGAGGTCAAAGATCTGTATACCAAAAACTATAAAACATTGTTGAAAAAAATGAAAGAAGACACAAAGAAATGGAAAGATATTCCGTGTTCTTGGATCAGAAGAATTAAGAGTTAAAATGACCATACTTCACAAAGCAATCTATAGATTCAGTGCAGTCCCTATCAAAGTTCCAAGAACATTTTTCACAGAAATAGAACAAAGGATCCTAAAATTTATATGGAACAACAAAACACCCCAATTAGCCAAAGGAATCCTGAGGAAAAAGAACAAAGCTGGAGGTATCACACTCCCAGATTTCAAAATATACTACAAAGCCATAGTAACCAAAGCAGCATGGTACTGGCACAAAAATAGACACACAGATCAATGGAACAGAATCAAGAGACCAGAAATAAACCCACACGTATATGGACAGCTAATATTCAACAATGGAGCCAAGAGCATGCAATGGAGAAAGGAAAGTCTCTTCAATAAATGGTGTTGGGAAAAATGGACAGCCACATGTTAAAGACTCAAAGTATACCATTATCTTACACCATGCACAAAAATTAACTCAAAAGGGATTAAAGACTTGAATGTAAGACCTGAAACCATGAAGCTTGTAGAAGAAAACCCAGGCAGTACACTCTTTGACATAGGTCTTAGCAACATATTTTTTGGGGTTTTTTTTTTTTCAAAGATTGGCACCTGAGCTAACAACTGTTGCCAATCTTTTTATTTTTTTTTTCTGTTCTATCTCCCCAAATCTCCCCGGCACATAGCTGTATATCTTAGCTGCAGGACCTTCTAGTTGTGGAATAACATATTTTCAAGCACCATGTTTGACTGGGCAAGGGAAACAAAAGAAAAAGTAAACGAAGGGTACTACATCAAACTAAAAAGAGTCTGCACATCAAAGGAAGCCATCAACAAAACAAAAAGACAACCTAACAATTAGGAGAAGATATTTGCATACCATATATCAAATAAGGGGTTAAAATCCAAAATATACAAAGAACTCATATGTCTCAACAACAAATAAACCAACAACCCAATTAAAAAATGGGCAAAAGATCTGAACAGAGATTTCTCCAAGAAGATATACGGATGGCCAACAGTTACATAAAAACATGTTCAACATCATTAAGTATCAGGGAAATGTAAATCAAAACTACAAGGAGATATCACCTCACTCCAGTCAGAAGGGCTACAATTAATAAGACAGGAAACAGTAAGTGTTGGAGAGGGTGTGGGGAGAAGGGCACCCTTGTACAATGCTGGTGAGAGTGTAAACTGCTACACCCAGTATGGAAAACAGTCTGGAGTATCCTCAGAAATCTAAGAATAGATCTACCATATGATCTAGCTATTCCACTGCTGGGTGTTTATCCAAAGAACTTGAAAAGACAAATGCATAAAGATACATGCACCCCTATGTTCATCACAGCATTATTCACAATAGCCAAGACTTGGAAGCAAACTAGATGCCCATCAAGTGACAAATGGATAAAGATGTGGTATATATACATAATGGAATACTACTCAGTCATAAGAAATGATGAAATCTGGCCATTTGTGACAACGTGGATGGAACTTGAGAGTATTATACTAAGTGAAATAGGTCAGATGGAGGAAGTCAAATACCGTATGATCTCACTCATAAGTAGAAGATAAAAACAACAGCAAACAAACATAGCAACAGAGATTGGATTGGTGGTTATCAGAAGGGAAGGGGAAAGGAGGACAGTGAAAGGGGTGATTAGGCACACGTGTGGTGATGGATTATAATTAGTCTTTGAGTGGTGAGCATGATGTAATCTACACAGAATTTGAAATATATTATGCTGTACATCCGAAAGTCATATAATGTTATAATCCAATGTTACTGCTATAAAAATTAAAATTAAAAAAAAAGAAAAACAAAACTTGGTTGTTCTCCACAGATAGCTTGAAAGCCCCTCTTTGAGAGGATAACAACCCATTAGCCTCAGCGTTATAACTTTCCTAAGAGCAGAAGGTTTGCTATGAGACAGACCTGCGTTCAATTTTGGATCTGCATATATTGTCTGTGTGACCGAAAGATAGTATGTAACTGTCTAAAACTCAATTGATCCTGTAAACCGAGGAGGAAAATAGTACCTACTTTAAGTATTTCTTTGGTGGAATAAAATGAGATAATGTTTATAAAGACATCAGCTTATTTTCTGAGACATTTTTCAAAAAAACCTGTTACTACTAGAGAAAAATGCAACATTAAAGCTCGAATTGTGGGGCTGGCCCCATGGCCAAGTGGTTGAGTTCGTGCACTCCGCTTCGGTGGCCCAGGGTTTTGGTGGTTCGAATGCTCGGCGCAGGCATGGTGCCGCTCATCAAGCCATGCTGAGGTGGCATCCCACATGCCACAACCAGAAGGACCCATAACTAAAAATACACAACTATGAACTTGGGGGCTTTGGGGAGAAGTAGCAAAACATAAAATTAAAAAAATAATAAAATAATAAAACTAAAATAAAAATTAAAATAACTCGAATTGTACCTCCCAAGAATGTGAAGAACTTTGGGGTAAAAAATAATTTGGTATGTTTTCAGAGGGTTGATTATAACAATTTAACAGTTTCAGTTTGTATACAGATTTTAACTCGTCTATCAAATGAATACCTTACCGTCTAGCCTTAAAAGCATGATTAAATCATCCTAACAAAAACACTGTTCTGTGAGTAAATCAAGTTTGTAATCTAGGGTTACTTTATACATAAAATACTAATCTTTTCCTTTTGTCTTTTCCTCTGCCACAAGGGATGAAAACATATATATGCAGCTCCCATGTATTTTTTCTTTCCATTCTTGGCTGGATCAATATCCTCTGTGCCAATTTTTAAAGCAGCTATCTTATGCTGTAATGGGTAATTTTCCATGTCCATCGTAAGTTTAATAATTCTCACTAGCTCCATCTGCATGTATGTTTTATAGTGCCATTTTCCAGTCCCTTAGTGAGATGGATGTCTTTCCTTGGGCAATTGAAGCAAGGTTACCCATTTGTATCATCTGTGAGTCAAAACTCCAAATTCTATGTGTATATGACCAACTAGGTTTCAAGAAACAGTTTCCTGAAGCCTGTTTAGAGCCTTTCTAACTAATGGAAAAATCTTTCTCCTCTGATGAGAAAAATAATAATACACATTTGTGTTTTATTTTAGACATCCAATGAGCTCGTATATGCATTGTTTTATTTACTCCTCACAACTCAGTGCAATGAGATGACCTAGCTTCTTCTAAGCTTTTGAAAGAGCTCTACAAGCTCAGAGACCAGATGAGCTTAGGTATTAGCATCCATGTATCAGACCTAGACATCCGTGGACCACAGAGTTGTAGGCATGACAACTGTTGGTTATTCCTTTTATGATCGATCACTTTCTGCTGAAAGACATTAGGTACCTCCAGTACACTAAGCCATATGCACTTCTCTTAATTTTAGATTATATTTGATTACCGGATTTTCTTTTAATGAAACATTTATAATCATTTCCTTTACAACATCAATGTGCACAGTTCCAGGAAAACTAAAGATTCATTAAATTATCAAATGCCAGTAATAGTTTTATTTAAGCCAGTAATGTCATATACGTATAAATACCCAGCAAGTATATTTTAAATGGTCAACAAGGGTTTTTTACTCAAGACAAGAAGATAAACAGAGGAGATAGGCACAAAATAGAAATACGCTTTGCCTATGAAAGTTTTCTAACTCGCAAGATAGAAATGAGAAAGAAATGTAGGTGATTATTTATAGGAAGTTTGTCTAAAATTGAACTATTTTGCAGTTTATCTAAAAACTTAAATTTGACATATTTTACCCGAACAGATAAAAATGAACAATTGGCAAAGTCAGGTCTGCCCCAAGTTTCAAGACTCCAGACGCAGATTTCTTCCTACCCCTCCACCGGGCAGACAGCGAGGCTGTGTTCATGACCTAACTCCCACATCTTGCCAGCACGTCAAATGTGTAATCCAGGGCTGTCTACCTAGGATCACCGGTGTGTTGAACTATGGAATCCGAAAAGCCTAAGATTGTGTTTGCTACAGTTGGGATTTAAGCCTGTCTGAATATGCCACTTTCTAGCCAAACAAACCAAACCCAAACCGGGGGAAATCTGCCAAGACAAACTTTCAAACCCCAAGTTTAAAAACATTGGACTTACTGATGTGTAGCCCTCCAATGTAAATGTTGTCACATTGGGCCAGACCATCAGCTTAAGAGAGGCCAGAACTGTGGGAGGAGTTGATGGAAATTGTTCAGTGCCATTGACTAGCTCTTGTTGACAGTGGCAGAGAATGCTACTTGCCTGCCCCATTGTTCCTTCTTCCCTTCCTGCTTTAATAAAATCTTCAGTTTAACTGGACACATCATTTACTACCCAAGAGACTATAATGCCCAGTGGCCTTCGTCCATATTAACTCCCACTGCTTGACCCAGACTCCATCACTTCTACACTAAATTGATGCAATGAACTTCAACTTTTTTCCCTGCCTCTTGTCTTGCTTATCCATAGTGTTTTTCACATCACTAAGGGTGCTCTTTATAAAATCCCAGCCCAATGATGTTTTTCCTCTGCTCAAAATTCTTTAATGCTCTTCATGATTTAGAATACGATAAGGCTAACTCCTTAGCTTGGCACATAAGATCTTCAAATATCTGAGGCTTGGCCGTCTTTCCAGCCCAATCCTTCACCATTTTCCCCTAATATATCCTACACTATAACAATACTATCTTACAGGAACCTTCCTGAACAGACCAAACCCCTGTAAACTTCTTATTTCTTAGTCTTTGTGAAAACACTTACTCATCCTTTCTTTTTTTTCTTGCTGAGGAAGATTAGCTCTGAGCTAACATCTGTGCCAATCTTCCTCCTCTTTATATGTGGTCACCACTACAGCGTGGCTGATGGGTGCTGTTGGTCTGCACCCAAGATCCAAACCCACAAACCCAAGCTGCAGAAGTGGAATGTGCCAAACTTAACACTTGGCCACATGGCAGGCCCCCTTTCTTATCCTTTTTGAAACCTTGAAGCATCTCTTGATCCTATTCCTTTTCCTGGGCAAAAGCTGATATTCTCTGCTAGGTTCTCAGAAAGAGTTCTGCATATTCCCTTTTTATACCTCTTATAACACTTTTATTTAATAGCTGATTGTTTCTAAACAATGTGTCTTTCTTGAAGGAAGTGCTGTTTTCTTGTTCATATTTGTGTTCTCAGGGCTTTCTGGAGCATCTCAGGCAATGTGGGCAGTCCACATGTATTTAATTACTGAATGGTGCAGACAGTTGGTAATGTTGGTGAGATGTTGACCATTGTCACACTATAGTCATGCACCATATAATGACATTGTCTTCAATGATGGACCGCATATACAGTGGTGGTCTCATAAGATTAGTACCATATAGTCTAGGTGTGAAGTAAGCTATACCATCTAGGTTTGTGTAAGTACACTCTATGATGTTCACACAACAACGAAATTGCCTAACAATGCATTTCTCAGAATGTATTCCTGTTGACACGTGACTGTACTAAATAAGTTCCTTTTACCTTCCCTCCAGACATCTCACATTCCCTAGGAATAGGAGATCCACTGAAGTGCCAAGATACTTGTCTAGGCCTTCTCTAACTGCGTGTAGCAAATTAGGATTCTTCACATAAATCCATTCTTGCATAATAGAACTTGAAACTGAATCATATAATGCTTTCAAGATTGAGACAGACAGGGATGGAGACTCTGGTCAGTGTTATTTAATTTAATTAGTTTAACTGATACTCAGAATAACTCTGGGAAACAGAAGGTCTTATTATTTGAATTTCATCATTATTAAAATATCTTTTGTGTAGGCATAGTTGGTCATTAGCAAAGATTTACAACATACAGATTCCAAAATTCCTCTACAAGGGAACAATCTGTGAATTGATGTAGTTGCCATCTTTGAAAGGCAATTTTTCATCTCTTCCAACTGGACTCCCACATATCTCTTCCACCATCCCTTGGAAATCCTTGACCTGCTCCACAGAGCATCTGGTATTTAGTGACAAGAGAGTAGATCCAGAGAAAAGTCACATTCTTATATTACCATGTTTCCCCACCACAAGCCATAATCTACCAGCTACTCTCAAAGAGAAAATTAGAACTTTCAAAATTACGTATCATAGTTACGCATTTTCTTGCTTGCTTTCCTTTTTAATACAAGGTACTTGAGATTCCAGGGAGAGAGAAGGCATCCAGTACTGTTCCTTAAATCCACCTTTTCATCTGCTCAGATACTTACACATCTCAAGTTCATTGTCAAAGTTTGTGAGAAAAAAATTAGCTTTACATACTAAAAAATTTGAGGACGTTTATTCTAATCACAGGTCATATAGGGCCGAGGTACTTATATCAAATGATATTGTGTCATTTGTAAGGTCATGCTCTAGTTAAAATTATCTTGCTTATTGTCTCAATGCTGTATCTAAAAGGTTATCATTGTACCTTGTTCTATTGTGGTGAGACTTTTAAATCTTTGAAAATTCCCTTTAAAAATAACAAATAGTCCTTCGAGTGTCAATCCATTGTCTGTTACTAGTACTTTAATTGGGTGTTAGTTCATTAGATCACATGCCAGAGTTGTCACAGACCAGATTAAAGCAGAGAAGAATGGCTTGGAGGTACCTAGATAGAAGCAAGGATAATAGCACTGGGTATGACATCACAATGAGGTGCCCATGCTGCTTCTGAAAGTAAAAGAATGATAGCAAAATTTATTGAGTGTTTATACTATGCCAGACACTATTCTAGGCAATTTATATGTGTTACTCATTTAACTCAATGTCCTCAGAGTAAGTGCATTATCTTGATTTTATAAATGAGGTAACTTGGGCTTAATAAATTTAAGCATCTTGCCCACAGTCATACAGCTAGTATAAACATTTGTACAAGAATTAAACTTGGGCATATTATATTCTGAAATACATGCTTTTGCTAAGCTCTATGGGTCCCTGGAGAAGGGGTAATCAGGTGCCAGCACTAAGAACAGTGTATCAGGCCCTTACTATTTTATAAAGAGGAGGATATCATGCCTTTCTTTTCTTCAACAAATACCCATTAAGCACCCACTGTATGCCAGACCCTTTTTCAGTTGCTAGGGATATAGTTATAAACAAAATTGAAAAGTCTTTATTCTTACCAAGGTTATATAATAGTGAGAGTGCATTTGGTTTTATTTGCTATGCTTTCTGCTCTGTCTTCAAATATTTCC
The DNA here is from genome assembly GCF_037783145.1 of Equus przewalskii. Lineage (NCBI taxonomy): Eukaryota > Metazoa > Chordata > Mammalia > Perissodactyla > Equidae > Equus > Equus przewalskii. Next base: position 73,986,471 of record NC_091846.1, read on the forward strand.
AATAGTGAAAAAAATACATCATATTTTCTACTCTCCAGTGTGCATATTTGAAAAACTATATATATACTCCACAAATGGTAAACAACTAAATACACTTGTGTTTAAATTTTTAGGAAAAATTTTTCTCTGTGATAGAGCCATGAAGAGCATATACATTGGCCAATTGAACTAAAAATATCAAGTAAACTGTTAACACCTACAGAACTTAGCATGAACACTGAACTTTCAAACATGTTAAATAATGCAGTGCCTTATACACGCTGAAAACCTGTTTAAGGATGTGCATTTGCGGACATCTTAGCTGAGTCACTAATGGATTTTTAAAGTATTTTTAAAGTTATTGAATAAATATTTCATCTCACAGTTGCATATGTCTACCTCTGTTATGATGGTGGTAATTGAATGCACCAAACTATAATTATTTTCCAACTTAGGTGTAATTTTTTTTGAGCAACAGGAGCTATGAGGAAAGTCCCATCTCCAGTTTGCATTTCCTAATTGTTTTAAAGAACTTAGTACATAAAATTCATGCTAAGCTACTATTACTATAGAAATGAGAAATACATGATTTTATTTAACTTAATGTATCTACTGATCTGAATAACTCTTTTATGTTCATTCCTTTAGCCCTTCCCTGGGATAAAGAATAAGACAATGGTATAAGTGAGTGACGTCAGTCACATGGCAGAGTGAGCTGTTCCCTTTGCCACTCTCCCTCTGAATTACAACTAAATGGACATTCATTGACCAACAGAGGATACTTACATGGCACAACAGGATGCCTGAGAGATGCATACAGCTATACATCTGAAGGTGGATGAACCAGATCCCCGGAAAGCAGTGGAGATTGGTAAGCACACCCTGCCCCCAGCATGACTCTAAGAGGAGACAGGAACAGCACAGCCTGCATGGGATCACTATCCAGGCCTATAGCAGTGCCCACCTTGCCTCATACCCATTGCTAGTGGGAATGCTCCCCACCAAGAGGCTGTGGCTCAGCCCCACAAAGGTGCCCTGCCCACCAAGCACAGTGGCTCACCAGTGAGCCCAGTGCCAGCCTGCCCCTGTGCAACCCACCCACTGAGTACAGAGGCACAGAGGCACCACCCCCATGAGAGTGACCCACCAAGCAGCTGTGGCCATCCATGCAAATGCAAAGCAGCTGCACCCACACAGACAGGGCAGGATCAGAAACACGGCTCCTACTTCCTCTCAGTTGTGGCAGGTGGAATCTATGACCTGATGCTACCACAAATGCAGCAGCAAAGATTCAGTTTGTCGAGTACCATGAAAAACCACAGTAACCTTCAGAGCAGAAGGAAAATGACAAAGCTCCAGAAACCAATTCTGAAGTTAAAGAAATTTGCAATCTAAATGACAGGGAATTCAAAATACTTGTCATAAAGAAGCTCAAAGAGTTACAAGAAAACTCAGAAAGACAATTCAATGAGCCAAGGAATGAAATTAATGAGCAGAAGGAATGTTTCACCAAAGAGATTGAAACTATAAAAAATCCCACCAAACAGAAATTCTGGATATGAATAACACAATTAATGAAATAAAATATAATCTAGAATCCTTAAAAAATAGTTCTGACTTTATGGAGGACAGAATTAGTGATTTAGAAGATAGACATATAGAAATGCTTCAAATGGTGGAGGAGAGAGAACTAAGACTTGAAAAAAAGGGAGAAATTCTTCAAGAAATATCCAACTCAATTAGGAAAAGCAAAATAAATGTTATAGGTTCCAGAGGGAGAAGAGAGAGAGAAAGGAGCAGAGAGTTTGTTCAAAGAAACAATAGCTGAGAACTTCCCAAACCTGGGGAAGAAACTAGATGTACAAGAACATGAAATCAATAGAACTCCTAATTACATCAATGCAAAAATACCGTCTCCAAAGCACGCAGTAGTAAAACTTGCAAGTCAATGACAAACAAAAAATATTAAGGGCAGCAAGGCAGAAGAAAATAATCTACAAAGGGGATCCTATGAGGCTTCCAATGGATTTCTCAGCAGAAACTTTACAGGCTAGGAGAGGATGGAATGATATATTCAGGATACTGAAAGATAAAATCTTTCAGCAGGAATACTCTATCAAGTGAAACTATCCTTCAGATACGATGGAGAAATGACAGTTTTCCAAGATAAACAAAAGCTAAGGAAATCCATTGCCACTAGACCTCTCTTGAAGAATTGATAACAGAAGCCCTCATACCTGAAACAAAAGGGCAAAGGCTTACAAAGCTTTGAGCAAGGAGATGGATAGACAGACAAAATCAGAAAGTTGCAGTTCTCTATCAGAACAAGTTAGCAAAGACTTAATTATAACATAAAAGATAAAGGGAAGGAGAGCATCAAACATATTTAAAACACTTTAATTTAGTCACAACCTCACCACACAAAACAGAATAATTTGTGAGAACAATAACTCAGAAGGGGAAGAGGAGGGGGCCGGCCCTCTTGCGCAGCGGTTAAGTGTGCACATTCCACTTTGGCAGCCCTGGGTTCACTGGTTCGGATCCCAGGTGTGGACATGGCCCTGCTTAGCCCGCCATGCTGTGGTAGACGTCCCACATATAAAGTGGAGGAGGTTGGGCACAGATGTTAGCTCAGGGCCAGCCTTCCTCATAAAAAAGAGGAGGATTGGCAGCAGTTAGCTCAGGGCTAATCTTCCTCAAAAAAAACAAAAAACAAACAAAAGCAAAAAAAAGAAGGGGAAGAGGAGAGGGATGAAACCTGCTTAGGGTAATGGAGATAAGAGGCTATAAGAAAGGAGACTATCTCATCTATAAGATCTGTCATACAAACCTCATGTTAACCACTAAACAAAGAATCAGAGAAGAGGCACAATTAATAAATAAAGAGAAAATGGAGGAAATAATCACATAAAACCACAAAATGAAATGGCAGTCAGGAATACAAAGGAAGAGAAACAATGGAAACATAGAACAACTGGAAAATAAGAGATAAAATGGCAGTATTAAGCCCTCATACATCAATAATCACTCTAAATGTAAACGGATTGAATTCCCCAATCAAAAAACACAGAGCAGCAGGATGAATTAAGAAACAAGACCCAACAATATGCTGCCTCGTGGAAACACATCTCTGCTCTAAAGACAAACATAGGCTCAGTGTGAAGGAACGGCAAGCAAAAGTGAATGACAAACAAAAGGAAGCAGATGTTGCCATATTTATATCAGACAAAGCAGACTTCAAGATAAAAAAGACGATGCGAGACAAAGAGGGGCAGTATCTAATGATAAAAGGGACATTCCACCAAGAGGACATAACATTTATGAATATACACTCACCTAACACAGGAGCATCAAAATATATTAAGCAATTATTAACAGACCTAAAGGGAGAAATTAACAGCAATATAATAATAGTAGGGGCTCTCATTACCCCACTTAATCCAGTGGATAGATCATCCAGAGAAAAAGTCAACAAGTAAATAGTGGATTTAAATGAAACACTAGATCAGATGGATTTAATAGATATATACGTATAGAAGATTCCAGCCAAAAACAGCAGAATACTCATTCTTCTCAAGTACACATGGATCATTCTCAAAGGTAGACCATATGATGAGAAACAAGGCAAGCCTCAATAAATTTAAAAAGATTGATATTATGCCAAGCATCTTTTCTGACCACACTGCTATGAAACTGGAAATCAACTACAATAGAAAAGCTAGGAAAGTTACAAATATGTAGAGACTAAACAACATGCTAATTAATAACCATTGGATCAATGCATAAATCAAAAGAGAAATCACAAAATACCTGGAGACAAATGAAAATGAAAATACAACATATCGACTCTTATGGGCTGCAGCCAAAGTGCTTCTAAGAGGGAAATTTATAGCAACACAGGCCCACCTCAACAATCAAGAAAAATGTCAAATAAGTAATCTTAAACTACCCCTAACAGAACTAGAAAAAGAAGAACAAACAAGGCCCAAAGTCAGCAGAAGGAGGAAAATAACAAAAATCAGAGCAGCAATAAGTGGAATAGAGACCACAGAAACAGTAGAAAGGATCCATGAAACTGAGAGTTAGTTCTTTGAGAAGATAAACAAGATTGACAAACCCTTAGCCAGACTCACTAAGAAAAAAAGAGAGAAATTTCAAATAAAGTTAGAAATGAAAGATTGTAAATCACAATGGATACCACAGAAATACAAAGGATTATAAGAGAATGCAATGAAAAACTATATGTTCACTATTTGGATAACCCAGAAGAAATGGATAAATTCTTAGACTCATACAACCTCCCAAAACTGAATCAAGAAGAAATAGAGAACCTGAAAGGACCAATCACAAGTAAAGAGATTGAAACAGTAATCAAAAACCTCCCAAAGAACAAAAGTCCAGGACCAGATGGCTTCTCTGGAGAATTTTACCAAACATTCAGAGAGGATTTAATAGCTATTGTTCTCAAACTATTCCAAAAAATTGAAGAACACAGAATACTTCCTCACTCATTACAAGAGGCCAACATCATTCTGATACCAAAACCAGACAAGGACAACACAAAGAAGGAAAATTACAGGCCAATATTGCTGATGAACATAGATGCAAAAATCTTCAACAAAATATTGGCAAACTGAATACAGCAATATAGTAAAAGGATCATATACCATGATCAAGTGGGATTTATACCAGGTATGCAGGGATCATTCAACATCCACAAATCAGTCAATGTGATATACCACATTAACAAAAGAAGGTATAAAAATCACATAATTGTCTCAATAAATGCAGAGAAAGCATTTGCCAAAATCAAACATCCATTTATGATAAAAACTCTCAATAAAATGAGTATAGAAGGAAAGTACCTCAACATAATAAAGGCCGTATGTGACAGATCTACAGCCAGCATCATACTTAACAGTGAAAAACTGAAAGCCATCCCTCTGAAAACAGGAACAAGACAAGGGTGCTCACTCTTGCTACTCCTTTTCAACATAGTACTGGAGGTTTCGGCCAGACCAGTTAGGCAAGAAAAAGAAATAAAATTTATCCAAATTGGAAAGGAAGAAGTGAAACTCTTGCTCTTTGTGGTTGACATGATTCTGTTTATAGAAAACCCTAAAGGATCCATGAGAAAACTATTAGAAATAATCAGCAACTACAGCTAAGTTGCAGGGTACAAAATCAACTTAACAAAAGTGAGTTGCATTTCTATATGCTAATAATGAACTGACAGGAAGAGAAGTCAAGGATGCAATCCCACTTACAACGTACAACATACAACAACATTGCAACATAAACAATAAAATATGTAGGAATAGGGGCCGGCCTGGTGGCGCAGTGGTTAAGTTCGCACATTCCGCTTCTCGGCGGCCCGGGGTTCGCTGGTTTGGATCCCAGGTGCGGACATGGCACCACTTGGCACGCCATGCTGTGGTAGGCAGCCCACATATAAAGTAGAGGAAGATGGGCACGGATGTTAGCTCAGGGCCAGGCTTCCTCAGCAAAAAAGAGGAGGACTGGCAGTAGTTAGCTGAGGGCTAATCTTCTTCTTCTTCAAAAAAAAATATGTGGGAATAAATTTAATCAAGGAGGTGAAAGATTGTGCAGTGAAAACCAAAAGACATTGTATGGTGAAATCAAAGATGAGGTAAAGAAATGGAAAGATATTCCATACTCAGGGATTGGAAGCATAAACATAGTTAAAATGTCCATGTTACCTAAAGCAATCTACAGATTCAATGCAATCCCAATCAGAATCCCAATGACATACTTCATGGAAATAGAACAAAGAATCCTAAAATTTAGATGGAACAATTAAAGACCCTGAATAGCAAAGCAATCCTGAGGGGGAAAAGAAAAAACAAAGCTGGAGGGATCACAATCCCTGACTTCAAAATATACTACAAAGCTATAGTAATCAAAACAGCATGGTACTGGTGCAAAAACAGCCATACTGATCAATGGAACACAATTGAAAGGACAGAAATAAAACTACACATCTGTGGACAGCTCATCTTTGACAAAGGAGCCAAGAAAATACAATGGAAAGAGGAAAGTCTAGTCAATAAGTGAAAACTGGATGGCCACATGCAAAAGAATGAAAGTAGACCATTATCTTATACTATACACAAAAATTAACTCAAAGTAGATTAAAAACTTGAATGTAAGACCTGACCACCATAAAACTCCTAGGAAAAAACATAGGCAGTACACTCTTTGACATTGGTCTAAGCAGCATCTTCGCAAATGTCATGTCTACTCAGGCAAGGGACACAAAAGAAAGAATAAACAAATGGGACTATATCAGACTAAAAGCTTCTGCAAAGCAAAGGAAACCATGAATAAATGAAAAGACAACCCACCAACTGGGAGAAAATATTTGCAAATCATATATCCAAAAAGGAGTTAATTTCCAAAACATATAAAGAACTCATACAACTCAACAACAGAAAGACAAACAACTGGATCAAAAAATGGGCAGACATTTCTCCAAAGAAGATATACAGACGACCAACAGGCAAGTGAAAAGATGTGCAATATCACTAGTTATTAGGGAAATGCAAATAAAAACTACGATGAGGTATAATCTTACACCTGTAAGAATAGCTATAATTACCAAGACAAAAAATAACAAGTGTTGGAGAGGATGTGGAGAAAAGGGAAAGCTCATACACTGCTGGTGGGAGTGTAAACAGGTGCAGCCGCTATGGAAAACAGTATGGAGATTTCTCAAAAAATTGAAAATAGAAATATCATACAATCCAGCTATCCCGAAACTGGGTATTTATCCAAAGAACTTGAAAGCAACAATTCAAAAAAGAGATTTATGCACCTCTATGTTCATTGCAGCATTAATTACAATAGCCAAGACATAGAAGTAATCCAAGTGCCCATCAACTGATTAATGGGTAAAGAATATGATATATATGTACAATGGAATACTACTCAGCCATGAAAAACACAAAATTATCCCATTTTCAACAACATGGATAGACCTTGAGGTATGATGTTAAGTGAAATTAGCCAGACAGAAAAAGACAAACACCGCATTGTATCACTCGTATGTGGAAGATAAACAAACACATGGATAAAGAGAAGAGGTTACCAGAGGGGAAGCGAGTGGCAGGGTGGGCGAAAAGAGTAAAGGGACACTTATGTATGGTGGCAGATAAAAAATAGACTATTGGTGGTGAGCACGGTGCACTGCATACAGAAACAGATAAATAATAACATACACCTGAAATTACACAATGTTATACACCATTATGACCTCAATAAAATAATTGAAAAGAAAATAGTACAAGTACGAGGATGCTAACCTCAAAAACTAAAGAAAAAAATTAATTTTAGAAGACTAAAAGCATGTCCATATTTTATTTTTATGCTTCTCTAATTTACATTGTAAATATTAACAACTTAAAAACATTGTGCAGCCTCTGAGAAGTGAAATATTTTGGCAAGTGTTTCTAATAAGGCGTTCTACATACATATCAATAAAATGAAATATTATAGTGAATACATAGAAAGCTAAAGACCACACCTGTTATCAGGTAAGCGTGTTCTGCAAATTCACTTATTGGGCTAAGCCTTACACTTTCATTAGCAGTTATGCTCATTGCTTTGTTTGAAGTCATGCTCATTATGGTTCATTAAAATTTGTTAGTTACAAGAAATTTATGATTGAATCGTACAGTTCTATGTAAATATACAGATCTGACATTTATTAGGGAAGATCACAACCTGTCATTTTTATATGCATTAATAATTATTTTAAGTGGGGCCTGTGGTCTTACCTAAAGTAAAAAGAAAATAAAGACACTGCCTTTAACCATAGAACTACAAATAGGAACATAATTAATCAATATATAAAGACAAATAATTTACACATTATAAATATAGGCAGAGTTGTTTGGTCTTGAAACTGTGGGGAACAGGGCCTCATGTAAGCTCTAGGGCTAAGGCCTGACATGATAGAAACAGCGTTTTGGAAAAGATTTGTGTGACTAATTGAGGAAGGTAGAAGAGCAAAAGAGACTCAGGAGTCATTAGGTGGCAATTAATGTGATAAAAGAGGTCAGAAGAGCCTACATGGAGATCTTATTCATGGGAGATGCATATCCATCCTTCACAAACACAATATTCTTAAAGGATGACAACATTTGTACATTTCGGTACGTTTGGTTTAGCTTAGAGAGGCGCTAGTCAAATTCACTTACTACTGCCTCCCTTTTCCTGGAGACTTAAAATAAAATAGTTATCATTAAGATGTTCCACATGTGCTTTTCAAAAGCCCTTGTAGCTAAGCCAATAAACCAATTAGATCAGCCTAAACAAATTCTTAACCTTTTGAGAATTTCCTGTACCTTATGCATGTGTAAACAGTTAAGGCATTACAAAAATTGTAAGAGTAAAGAAGTGCAATTCAGGCATCTGTTTGTCAAATGAAGTTCTGCTAACTTTCATTTCCACAAGTTTTATTAAAAGTTTCATGGAGAAGTATCAGTAGATGAAAACAAACAAAAAAAGCCAAATAGTTGTGTGTCTACCATGTGGATAGTAATCTGTTGTAAACACTGTAATTCCATTATTTATTAGTTCTGAACATCCATTAATGTGCTGTAACTCTATCTGAGAATGAACTACAGAGAAGAAAGAACTAATTTTCTTAGAAAAGGATTCTAGTTATACAAACACACATACTTATGTATATACCTTCACAGGTCTTATAAAAGAAATATTTGATTTAGGAGTGTTCTCTTTAACAAAGATAATCAACCAATCCAGAATGTGAAAACTCTTTAAATTAAGCATTAAAAGAAGTTACTATTTATTCTGTGATTTATATTTTACAAAATATCACTACTTACGTAATTTCTAGTCGTGATGACGGTAACAAGAACGAATATTTCTGTTTCTGTCTTGGCAATGAGACTGACTTGGGTTCCCAATAGAAATAGTTTAAAGGGCACACAATAGACAAATACCCACTATTTATTAATACAGGACATTGACTTTCAAGTGTTTCCCTCATCTCCCCTCCATGGCCACCCCCACATCACCACCATCACCACCAACCAGAGTCAGGGCCTAATGCATCACACTGCTCATATAACATCTTCTTGAAGCCTTGTTCTTAGCCTAAAAATGTATGTGAATTTCAAATATTCTGCCATAATGTGTCCATATTCATTTTTATCACTTCCAAATCTTCCAGGAAGATGTAGCATGTTGATCATGTGGCTTTGAGGACACTGGCATACTATGTCACATATTGCCAGCTCAGCTGAAGGAGCACTGTTATACTGTCAAAACTTCAGACTCCAATAGACTAAAGTAGGTGCAAAAAGAGTATTCAGCCCCAAACCTCCATTCCTCTGCCTGTTCCCTTGATATTCACTTATCCTTCTGGAAAAGGATGTGAAAAATAGTAGTACTGACTCTCAAGGGGAGGAAACCCTCATCCTTTTAGCTCATTATATATGTAGACTTCTGAGAAAGAAAAGAGCAGAACAATGCAATCCAAAAGGAAGATCCAAGAGGATATGACCCAAAAAGAAGAATAAGAGTTGGCCTTCTAGGTAAATAAAAAGCTTTTGATTTTTCTCCATTCCTACTTTTCTGTTCTCATTTCTTAGCTCTATAACCATTAGGGTTCTTGGCTTCAACTCATTAAAATGCTTCTTTTAGGGAATGAGCTGGACTGTGTTCCTCCTAGAGTTTGGATTCTGACCACTATCATTCTCCCACATTTTGAGTTTTCTTCTGTTAACACAGGGAGCTTCACAAGTAACCACAGATATCGTTTTCAACAACAGGGAAATTAACGAGATACGACAACAGTCCTATCTGGAACATTAAGAGATTAATTCTCCACCATTGCCACTTTCTCCACGAATCAACCTGAAGTTAATGGCCCCTTAAGGTCTTTTGATTCTCTCCTTTCAGGTACATTGAGAAGTAACTGAATTGGACCAGGTCATTGCTTTGGTAATTTTCCCACCAGCCCTGTCATACATTCCACAAAGAAATCTCCCTCTATTTGCCATTCTTGAGTCGTGATGTACTACCAAGTACATTAGACAGTTTATGAAATACATAACGGATAATCAAAGATATCCAATCCCAGTGAAATAAAGAATCTTGTAACATCTCTGTGGGATAATTTACTATATTTACTATCATTTAAGTATCAACAAACTTGGAAGTTAATTCAATTACCCTAGGGCATCCAGCTAATAAGCAGAAGAACCAGAATTCAAATCCAGGTCTGATTGACCCTCAAAAGGAAGTCCTTGATGATAACACTGTCCTGTATCCTGCCCTTTACTGCTCATTCCAGAGAACTTAAATTCTTAAATTTCCTTTTCCAATGTGTCTAACGTTCTTTCAATTCCTCTTTCCCCAACAATTTAAGTAAATAAAAAAACCAAAATAATAAAAAAAGAGGTGTTTTATTAAGAAAGAAGAAAACCAAGAAAAGTAAACCTCCCTACTATTTGAATATTTCCCATTATTTTAAGTTTATTTTCCGAAAGTCATTTGGTAAGAAAAGAATGACCAAAAACTTCTGGCATTTGGCAATACCACTTAAAAATATTCTCCCCATGTTCACTACAAGAAGATAGTGCATTGTTGCTTAAGTATATTCTTATCTTAGAATTACAGTTTAAGATGTCTTTTCTGTAATGTAAAATTCAGAATTCCAAGATTATATTTAGTTATGCTTTTAAAGTTACAAGAAGTTTAGAGACAGCTTAGGGAAAATTGATGAAAACTTGTTTGGAGAAACCACTGACAATACTAAATAAAAGGTCTAGGGAGTAGGCGTGTGTGTATGATCAGACAGAGTTTAACGGAACCTAAGGATCTGCAAAGCAGCAAGGGAGGTGACTTGCCCTTTAATAATGCTGATCAAAACTCCCATCATCGTTTGTCAGAACTGTGGCTGATTGGCTAACTACTTATAAAAACCTACAAGTTCTGTCAGGTCAAAGTTGAAGTATGCTAAATAGACTTAGAAAGGAAGAAAAATACTGCTTTCATCTTTAAAAAGTTTTCTTAGATAATAGCTTTCTTTAGGGTCACACAGCAATTTCCTAAGCACCAGATTCTTTTTGAACAATATCGTATTATTTTTGTTGTTAGTTTTATCATCATCACCATTGTCATCATTGCCATCATCTTTGCCATCCTATAGTACTTTTTTCAATTATCCTTTTGTTTACCTCACATGGAGCTTGTTCAGAGTGATGCATTATGGTTAAGAAAGTGCTTGTATATTACCATGCGGGTTGTTGCAATAACAATACTTATATTCTCAATGGTTTTCAAAGTTATATAATATAATACTAGAGAAAGTAAGAGAAAGAGTATCTACTGTTGTTTTGAAAAAAGTGACAAAAATAATATAGAACTTTTAATTTTAATTTTATACATATTTATGATCTTGTTCTTGTGGCATTGCTTCAGTCTTTAAAATCTTTCTTTCAATGCCTATTCAAATATGTTTGAGCAATTCTAAATTAGCTATTTACATTTACAGATTGAATTTATATTTTCTTTCTCCAAAAAGAAAAAAACAAATGTCATGGTCTATTTTTATTAGGAAGAATTTCCTAAACTTATTGGCTCTAGAAACTGAGAAGCAAATTGCTTATACAGTAGTATATCCAAGAGCCTTTGCACAGGAAAAATAAAGATTTATATTATTTCTTGTTTACGATTTCTTAAGCCCACTCATACAAACAAATATGACCCACAATATATCTTAAAGTAATATGGAGCACATAATGTGTGTGTACACATGCATATACACATATATAGATTTGTTTTTAATTTGTTATATGTGTGCCCATTTGAGATAGTTCACTCTCAATTACTAGCTCACTATGTTAACAGACTGAAGACTTATTCATAGGGAAATGCATTACGTACATCTTCTACACAGTGCTGGCAACAGCAGGCCGTCTTTGGATGTGACTTATGTTACGAAAAACCATTGGTGGGTAAACGGGATACATCGTTCAACCAATTTAAGGAAAATATATATGAAACAATATGTTTTCCATAAACATCTTTTTTGTAATATTCAAAATGTAGTTAACGTCTTTGCAACATGTCCCCATATCTTTTTTTATTCAATTGCCAGAACTTGAACTTGAACAGAATTAAAAAAGGAGGCTGAATCACAAAGCAATATGAGGTGAGAGGAAGTGAATGCAGTCTTGTGCTCCAAAATTTGTGTAGAAAGATTATGTAAAAAACAGAATAATCCCAAGATATGCTAACTTATACATTTTTAGATTCCTCAATTCTAAACTAAAACTAATCAAATGTGGCTATTTCTTTCCTAGATTGTATAATGGCTCATGCATAAATCTTTCTGTTTACCCAAGAACCTGTTCATAAGTAGACAAATATGTCTAAATGTAAGATTCCAAGGTGAGTTGGAGAAAATGCCATGTAAAACTCTGAACAGCCCAGATGATCCATCAACAGTTAATTAAGTTGCAGGCCCTGAAACAGCTATAAAGCTGCAAACCTGAAGCCTGCAGTCAATTCTGGGGTCCTATAAAGAGAAAACCAAAAGTTTTTGGGGAGCTGGGATTAGGGCTCTGTGACATCGTTGGGAAAATCAGACAGTAGTGCACACACCTTTCCATACAAACACACAATCCACAGTTCAGACTGGAAGAATGATGATGAGACGAAGAGACTGAATGACTTGGGTTACGGGTGATGAGACATAAAATCTTCAGCACAGATCTTCTGTCTTTGTCAGCATCTTTAATCTTGTTTAACGCACCTGGGATTAAAAATCGTTAGCCTCTCCTATCTGTTCACATAATTATATAAAACAAGAGCGAGGTCCATGTTCTATGCTTGGATGTTGTTGTCTAAACTCATTGGCCTCTGGAAGTCCCCAAAACCTTTAGAGTAAATGGTATATGTGAGGAACAGTGTTTAATAATAACCAAGGCAATAGTTCATAATTACCAAGGCAAACTGGTTTTATGTGAAAAAATGCAAGTTACTTAAGCTCTCTGAGTCTTGAGTTCTCCATCTGTAAAATGGTGTTATTAGCACTGTGATATGGATGGGAATGTGAGGATGAAATGAGATAATCCATGTGAGAATAGAGGCAAAGTGAGACATATATCATAGTTCCAGAAAAAAAATTAGCTTCTGTGATGATGATGATGATATTGTCTTCCTCCATTTCAACTTCAAATGTATTATATCATTATTTAAGTATATAAATTAGTACCTGGCCCATAATAGGCATTCAATAAATATATGTTGAAAGAACCAGTGAACATAACAGCATAATTCTGTGGGATGGATACTTATATCAGCATGTCACAAAGAATAAAGCTCATTCTCAGAGGACTTAAATGAATAAACTCACTCAGCTAATAACTAATCTAAGTGGGTGAGCAGAGAAGCCCCTACTGTGTCCTGTTGTTCCATCATAATGTTAATCCACTGTCATGATGGTGGCTCTCTCGTGATCAACACAGCACACCTGTGAGGCAGACCGAGCAGGTCTTCTAATCACAGATGCAGGTGAGTTAGCTGATGTCCAAAGAAGCTGAGCATTTTGCTGAAGATCATCGTGTACGTCTTGGGCAAGTGGACTCTAGGCTGGTTCTGGTCATGTGAGGGAGGGAAGGCAGAAGAACTTTGTCCTAGCCCCAGAATTTCCACAAACTAAGTGATGAGCCTAACCCAATGGGTACCTCTGGGCAAATAGGAATGAGAGAAGTGGCATGGTATTGTCCCAGACTTCACTATGGTCATTTGACCTCTTAGCTTGTGACCCAATGACCCATGCTCTTTATAAAGAGGTCTTTATTCCTCACCACTGCCTACCACTGTGAATATTGTATTTTGCTCTTTAGAAAGTACACCATTGTGTAGTTAAATATAGCTTCTTTTCCTTTTATTTATTTATTTATCTATTTAATTGAGGAAGATTAGCCCTGAGCTAACTACTGCCAATCTTCCTCTTTTTGCTGAGGAAGACTGGCCCTGAGCTAATATCCATGCCTGTCTTCCTCTTTCTATACATGGGACGCCTACCACAGCATGGCTTTTGCCAAGCGGTGCCGTGTCCGCACTCGGGATCCGAACCGGCGAACCCTGGGCCACCGAGAAGTGGAACGTGTGAACTTAACTGCTGCACCACCGGGCCCGCCCCTCCTTTTATGTATTTTTTACATTCCATTGGAAAAGGAACATGAGAGGTGACACGTATTATGAATGTTGCTTTCCTAGTTAAAACCTTTTTCACAATGTCTTTGATGCAACAGAACATGATTCTTTAAAACGTGTTATGATTGCCAAATGTGGGTAAGAAACAAGAGGCAGCACTGTTTACCCAGTCACAAATTCTTCCTTACAAGAATACCTTTGAATACATAGAACATCTTTGGTTTTGAAAGGACATATTGATAATAATACTAATAAATAAAAATAATGACTAACTTGTCTTGATGCACTTATTATGCATCAGACGTGCCCTAAACAATTTACTCCTCATACAAAGATGTCAATTAGAACCTTGCTCTCAGCCACACAGCTCCTGGTGAGCAGAGCTGGGGGTTTAACGCAGGTGGTCAGATTCAGAGCCCATGTTCCTATCAGTGGTTACAGCATAGAGGCTACACTTCGCTGGCACTTAAGGATGCCAATCACTTTTCGGTGCTGACAGTTTGGCAGATAAAATATCTTCGTGCCTTCAGGAAGCCAAACAATGTCTGCTAGCAGCTTTTCCAAAAGATTGCTATAAAATATAGCCATAGGTGGAACACCACTGCATTTATTTTTTATGTTTTTGTAAAACTGCTTTTGAAGACAGTTCTTCACCATGAAATTCAATATTCCTTATTAAAGATGTGGGAAAACTCAGATTAGACAAAAAGTTGTCTCTCCTGACTAATTAATATACTTCCTTTTATGAGAAAAGGGAGCCATCAAAACTCTGATTTTCTGTGTTTACTCTGGCTCCTAGGAAGCTTTGAGAGAAGCTTCGAATGATTGTAGGAGCTTTACAAAGCAAAAGTTTTCAGTTCTGATTATTTCCTTTTCTTATTCTCTACAATTTGATTCTGCTATTTTCAGTTTAATGTAATATAAGTTAATGAAACGCTAATGCTTGAATGTAAGCATTTTCAGTTTTATAATTTATGTATTTTAGTTTTCACATCTTGAAATAGATCTGGTCTTGCAGATCAGCAACCAAACCAGACTTGGGTGGGTAATTTTTGTATACGACTTTGGTTGCGCAAATGCTGGAGTCTATGGTTTGCATTATTCGCTGCCCAGGACAGACTTGCTGTTTTTCAGAACTCCAATAGGTATAGATGTGGTTGAGGAAAGAACATAATTTTCTTTCTGTCATCTTTCAACAGACTCCTCTTATATTTCAAAATTATACTGAACATGTTACATGAAATCCAAAGAGATAATAAGACTATTATAAATTAACGAAAGTCACACACATAAATCAATCACATTGGATCACAATTATAACCCTTATTCATATCAGACTAATAAAAGAGTTGATCTTTGACACATGGCTCTGGGCAAAATCGATCCCAAGTCTTAACTGCAATATAAAGGCTTTTTGAATAAAAACACAATGTGTGAATTGGTTCTTAAGGAAGCATGGAGAATTATTTGGCAGACTTCACCAAGATTAAAAGATACTCTATGAAACTTGCAAAAACCAGAACCTCTTGACTCATTTAAATATTAATATAACAAACTGAACATTTAGCATCACATTTCTAAATTTTAACATAAAAAGTTCAACACAAATGACTATCAAATGCTTAAGGATCTTATGGATTCTATTGATTTTCTTCCTAGTTTGGTTGGGCACACAATTATTAAAAATATGAGAAAGAAAAGTTGTTATATTATTTATTCTGTTATGTAATCTGAAAGAAATCCATTTTTTAAAGGGAAAAATAAAAAATATCTCACTGGGCATCTCTTATTTTTTTCTTTTTGTTATTGTTATTATTATATTCCTATTATTCTCTTCTTTTCTTATGTTTTCTTATCCTGTATTCCTATTATTTTTGCTTCCCATTGAGAAAAATAAGGTATCTAATTCATTGAATAAAAAAGGAAAGACAACTTTATTTTTTCTCCATCAGTACTTGTAGTTCAGTTGAACAGGTAAAAGTCAAAATTTTAACACAGACAGTTGTCAACTTACGATGGTTCAACTTATGATTTTTCAAATTTACGATGTTCAGAAGCAATACACATACAGTAGAAGCCGTATTTTGAATTTTATTCTTTTTCCTAGCGGATTACAGTACAATACTCTCTTGTGGTGCTGGACAGTGGCAGCGAGCCACAGCTCCCAGTGAGCCACACGATCACAACGGTAAACAACTGATACACTTACAACCACTCTGTACCCACACAACCATCCTGTTTTTCACTTTCAGTACAACATTCAATAAATTATATGAGATATTCAATACTTTATTATAAAATAGGCTTTGTCTTAGATGATTTTGCCTAACAGTAGGCTAATGTAAGTGTTCTGAGCGCGTTTAAGGTAGGTCAGGCTAACATATGATGTTTGGTAGGTTAGGAGTATTAAATCTATTTTTGACTCAGGATATTTTCAACATATGATGGATTTATCGGGAAGTAACCCTATCATAAGTTGAGGAAGATCTGTACACAAGTCTCTTTGTTATGATAAAGCAGAAAGGTTTAGAGTCTCAGATAGAAAATGTACCATCTGACTTAGAAGATGATGTCTCAAAGCATCCTATTGCTACTCAACATATTTTAATACTTAGCACAGGTAATGATAATTGTAGGACATAAACTTCTTTTCTTAGTAAAAAAAATTAGTTAACTTAAAATCAGTGAGATACAATAGAGAAAATATGGTACTTTCCAGTATAATAAAGTCTGATCACCACCTACCTGGAGGATGAGAAGTAGAGTGGCAGTGATGGGAGTGGGACAGAGTTAGGAAGGAGAAGAAAGAGCTGTGTTAAATCTAGTCATAGCATATAACCTCCAATTTAAGAACAGCTATTTAATTCCTATTTTCCTTCAGAGGAGGTATTATACTCTAAGTTATGCGTAAATTCTACAACTGAATGAACTTGAAGGACCCTGAAGTCCTTTTATCTATGTATAACACTTCAAATGTTATCAGTTGCATGAGAAATCAATACTGATTTAGATAGTGGTTTAGTGATTCCAATCCTTGGAATTCAGCCAATGAACCCCCATAAGGAATAAAAACACCAATTAGTATTACTGAATACTATTCATAAGAGTGTAAATAGGCATAACTTTTCTGAAGTCAAATAAGGAAAAAAAGATATTAAAGCTACATAATGTATCAAACCTTTGGCAATAATTCCAAATCTAAGAATATTTCCTACAGAAATGATCAGAGATGTGTACAAATAGGTTTCAACAAATAGATACAATGGTGAAAAGTTGATCAACGGCAGTAGTTTAATTAAATATGCAGTATCCATACAGTGGGATATTATGCAAACACTGATTACTTTTAACAAAGAAAAAAAAGTTGTGATATGGAAAACTACTCATGATAAAATTTTTTTTTGGAAGATTAGCCCTGAGCTAACATGTGCTGCCAATCTTCCTCTTTTTTGCTGAGGAAGACTGGCCCTGAGCTAACATCTGTGCCCATCTTCCTCTACTTTATGTGTGAGACACCTGCCACAGCATGGCTTGACAATCGAAGCATAGGTCCACACCTGAGATCTGAACTGGCGAACCCTGGGCCACCAAAGCGAAATGTGTGAACTTAACCACTGCACCACTGGGCCAGCCCCTCATGATAAATTTCTATGTGAAAGAAGTCAGACAAAAAAATAATTATTAATTATTATCTGTATTAGTTAAAATTACATTAGTTGCTATAATAAATAAACCTTGATATTGTCAGACTTCCCAAAACAGAAAGTTATTTCTTAACATGCAAAGTCACATTGTTAGGTGGCTTTCCTTCATAAGGGCCCCATTTTGACAGAAACTCTACCATCTTCGACAGGGTATTTTTCTAGGTCACTCTGGGCACCATACACAGCCAGCAATACGGGGAGAGGGCCCTAGAGGATCATGCAGCAATGTTTAATGGGCCAGTCCTAGAAGCGCTTTATGTTACTTCTGCTCTCATTTTGCTACTCAGAACTCAGTTTCTTGGCCACCTGAGGACACATAGTCTAGCTGTGTATCCAGAAAAGAAATAGGGGATTCAAACAGCTCTCCTGCACTTGTTCACTAAGTTCTACCAAGGACATGAACTTCGCCTGTGCGTTAGTGTGTGTATCCATATACATAGATGTACATATATCTTCCCTTGGGGAGTAGGATAATGGCATTCTTATTTTCTCATTTATGGAGATCAAAAGGCTTCTCCAGCTTTCTCGGAGATGAAAGCGCCAAGTAGAAACAACAAGGTTCCATGATAGAGCAAGAGAGAACATGACTTGGGAATGTCCCAAAGTAGGCATCTAGCAGAAGTGACCACATGACAGCGGCCCTCTCAAAGCCTGGAGGAGAAGTCCAACCTCCATGGTCAGGAAAAAGGAGGGGAAGTCGCAGACATCGTTCTCCAGCTGACCCTGAGATTAAAGTGCCCCCACGTGCCTAAACCACCTGCTTTCCTACCAAGTTCTGAGGAGAAACAATAAACCATGAGTGCTCAAGGGCATAAGAAAGGTTCCTAAGGGCCCAGATGGTCTGTGTTTGCAGCACTGACCAGCACAACTGATTCCCTGTGAATATAGGACACAAAGATCAGCAAAGACCGGTTTCCCTTTGCTAGAATACTTTCTCCTGTCCTGACTGGGAGTAGACGCTACTGCTTCCAGACATGGCTGACTTCACCTTGGCTAATGCCATTGCTTGTACCATCGTTCTCCTGCTTGGGGGACAATGTCCACATGGAGCTGGAGTCTCAACCTCATCAGCTCCGGTAAGGGAAAGAGAATTAAGGGGACCTGGGCTGTCCAGCTGATTAAAGCTCGTGTCTGTGGGCAGGAATCTGTTACCTGCCGTCACTGAGAATCTTGGAGAAGCACAGACCCACAGTGATTTCATCTGGGTTGGCATTGCTTCAGCTAACTGCAGATTCCCATCGGTTCATATTTTGGCAACAACTATTAGACATTTTTTTCTTTTCTGATGCTAAACATTTTATTCACTTTTTCACAGTATTAGAAAAGCCAAGTGAAATGCAGAGAAAAATCCATATAGTACTCAGGAAAGGACTATACCATAGTGGGGTTTTTTTCCTTCTTATAATTAACACTAGCACATGCATGCCCCTTTGCGTGCCTGGCCTACTATAGACGTACTGGTATAAAGTTCTTGTGTATGATCTCAGGAGACGGAGCCAGAGGGAGGCCTTTAAAAGAGGGGTTTGTTGTTTCCCCAAAACGAATGATCCCACTGAGAGAAGAGGAAAATAAAGAGGTGATCTAGCCCCGTGGCCTGGAATGGATGCTTTTTGAAAGCTAGGAAAGAAAGAAGTACATTTTAGAAGAGTGGTAACCTTTTTACTACAGAAAAAAAAAAAGGCTAACATTATATATTGAAGAAACCTGTGAAGAATAAAATGCCAGAAATTGTTCTTTTAAAATTATTTAAAAGTAATTATTGGCAGTATTGTGCAACTTATTTCCTGAGGAAGAAAATGAAGGCACATACATTTAAAAAAGAAGTGCTAGGATTTGTGTCATTTAATATTGTCACACGTATTTCCCCCATAAGTGGAGTGAGGGAAATGAATTGACCTAGCATGAACACTGGAAACTACATAAAAGTATGTGTTTACTCTTAAAGTTCATTCGTATTAGCCCGTCCAACTTAGAGTTTATCTTCAGAGCTCATGGGCAAGTGGGTACTAAAAAGGTCAATTTTCCAAGTAAACATTTATCTACTAGTAGAGTGTTACAGAAATGCCAGTTCCTTTTCTTTACCTTTTGGCTATTGGTGTGCTATCTCATGGAAAGGTGAATTTGTATCTTTCTAGGACAACTGAGTTCTCGGTGCATTTTGGCACGTGTAAGTACTATGTTTAAATTCCTGACTGATTTACACGCTGCATATAGCATTCAGGGCCTAGGCTCTTTGTGTCTCCTCAATCACGGATGACGCTAATGTCTTCCGTAGTCAGGGATATGCATTTTAAAGCTGGGTTAAGCCAGACAGCCGAGCCCTAGGAGTGAGGCAGGAATTGAAGACTCAAAGCTGAGAGTTCTGTTCTTTGCTCAGTCAGTGACTCAACGTGTGATCTCAGGCAAGTCACTTAACCATTGTTAACTACTTAATTATTCCATCTATAAAAGAAGGCTTAGTGAAACACGAGGCGATATAAAACTTCAGAGGTAAAATTATGAAACTAGGTGTATTCTAAGAGGCATTTGGGCAATATTCTTAAAAGTGAGTAAGAAATGGTACCTCCAACTGCTTTTTAATTTCAGTAATTCATTCTCTGGGCTGGAAAAGGATTTAGAATTCACTCAGTTGTAACTCTCCCCAATGCTTCATTTAAGTGATGATATATAATAATATCTTGGTAAATCGGATCTTTTGCTTTTGGCTGAGGAAAAGTTTTAGTATTATTTTAAATATCTTAAGTAAGCCTTACTTCTCAATTGAGAATATAGTTAAGACAGCCCTCCCTCCGTATTTCTGCAAACTTGTACCAGATACTTGCTATAAGACCACACACAGTAACCAGAAAAAAAGAAAAAGATTCTTAAAGGTTAAAGGTGAGGACCTCAAAGTATAAATTAGATATGCAAATCATTATAAATCCTATTAATCAATTTAACTTGCCTCTAGTTTACCCATAAGTAAGGTTGCTAGATAAAATACAGGATGCCCGTGGGGCTAGCCCGGTAGTGTAGCAGCTAAGTTTGTGTGCTCCACTTCCGTAGCCTGGGGTTTGCTGGTTCAGATCCCAGGCATCGACCTACGCACCACTCATCAAGCTATGCTGTGGCAGGCATCCCACATATAAAGTGGAGGAAGATGGGCACAGATGTTAGCTCAGGGCTGAGCTTCCTCAAAAATACCCAAAAATCAAAGATAAAGGATGCCAGGGAAATTTGTTTCAGATAAACAACGAATTATTTTGTAGGTTAAGTATGTCTCATACAATGTTTGGGACATACTTATACTAAAAAGTTATATTTTTGCTTATATCACATTCAAATTTAACTGAGCATCTTGTATTTTTATTTGCTAAACTTGGCAATTCTCTTCACAAGTTAAGTTCTCACCTTGATCCCTGTTCTGGTTGCTACTTGTGTCACTGCACTTCCTCTCTGGAGGTGACATTAGACCCTCCTGGGTCCCCAGGATACTCAATGATGGTCTTTCTTAGAACACTAGACAAAACACAAAGCAACACTTTGCTTATTCATTCTTCTCTCTGATACTGGAAAATGAGTTCTCTCAGGCAAAGAACATTACATTTGTGCCATTACTTTGAAACACGGCCAGAATTCTACGAGTTCTTAAGCATAATCTGTAGGGGCAAGACACGTAATTCCCAACTTCTTCTCCCCATCTCACATTCTTTCTCTGTTTCCAGCTTTCTTTTTCTCTGCAAGCAAATTCCAGGCATTTGTCATAAAAGAAGGCAAACTGACCAAGGGAAATTTCTCACCTATAGTTTTGGGACACATGCATGGGTTGGCATGAGTTGTCAGAACTATTGCAAATATTGGATTAGCATGAACAGTTACATAGCAAACGTTGAGAGTGGCTTACATTTTTTATAAATTTTTTTCACTTCCTTATTCATGTATACAACAAATATTTATTAAGTACAAGTGAAGAGCCCAGCCACTGTCACCCTAAATTTCAGTACATATATATTTCAGTATATATATACAGCTGTCCCTCCTTATCTGTGAGTTCCACATCCATGGGTTTAACCAATCACCTATCAAAAGGTCTACCATGGTTGCGTCTGTACTGAATACATTCACACTTTTTTTCTTGTCATTATTCCCTAAAGAATACAGTATAACAGGTATTTACGTAGCATTTACCTCGTATTAGGTATTGGAAGCAATCTAGAGGTGATTTAAAGTATACGGGAGGGTGTGTGTAGGTTATATGCTGATACTACACCATTTACGTAAGAGACTTGAACACCCACAGATTTCGGTATCTGTGGGACGTCTTGAAAACCAGTCCCACGTGGAAACTGAGGGACGATTGTATATAAGGTAATCTTCCCACATTTGATATAGCAAAACCAGGATATGAATCCTTTTTGGGAAAACTAGAAATAAATCTAATCAATCACCTCTTCTTCTGACAAAGAAAGGCAATTTGTGCCTACACTTTGCGCACAAAATGTGATTCTCACGTGCCTGTTTGCTTATTTTTTTGATAACACATCCTTACACATAAGAAAAAACTCCAGTAAATACAAGTTAACGGTAAAATAATAAGTATTTTTTATTGATAAAACAATGGTAAAATATCATTATTGCGTGTTTTGTATTACCCAACATCTTCCTGAATTCTTTTATAAAATAGATACAGACTTCTCCACTTTACTACATTCCATGCAAATGACAAATTTAGGAATCCTTAATAACTCTATCCAAACTTGCTGACACAAATTGCTGCTACTTTTTAATATACAAATGATGATCAAATTTTCTGTGCAGAATTGAGAAAGTACCCTTAAACAAATTCTTTTTTTAAATATCAATAGACCAAAATTCAGTCAACAATGCTAATCCTCAGGGTTTGGCAAATATTGTGGCAACTGTGATTGAAAGAGAAAGTAGGGAAATTAGGGAGGGAAAGAAGGAAAGTAGAAATAAAAGAAGAAAAAGTAGCCTTTTAAAAATTTCCCAACATCCCTTCCTTTACCTGTAGATATTAAAATGGAGACATTCATTTGATCTTACTTTGATCTCACCAGCAACCATGTACCCAGTGCGGTCCTAAGCGCTAGAGATAAAAATGAACGTCCCATTCATTTTCTTCAATGGAACTCACAACCTAAAGGGAGCACTAGGCATAGTCACAATTATTTTTAATGGATGGGAAGAGTCTAATTGCTCAAAAGATATCCTAAATTCAGAATCCTTTGGGTCTCTTCAGATGGACTATTCAAATGACAAGTAATCCACACCTTGAACCAAAAAGGCAGACTGTAGAGAGTAAGAAAGCATGTCAAGATGTTGGCTACATGCTACAACACAGAGCTCTCTAGGAGGAAAGGTTTACTCTGTTGGTAAGACATAGCCTGTAGCAAACTTCAGTAATATGGAAACATAATCAATGGCACAAGTCATTTAAATTTAATGTCCTTCTTTAAGAATAATATTGAGTTGTTTTGGAAAAAATAATTTTGTTTCCATGTTAATAACTGTTCCATCTAAATTATATTGTTCAAAGTGTCTTTTTGAGACAACGAGCAGAAAATGACTGAATATTTTGGTTACTTTTCTGCATGCACATACAGGACTAATGATTTATATAACCGTGTTTTCTATCTGTGACTCATAAGATTCTAAAACTTAGCACTCTTCACAGTTGGACTGCATAGATTAGTCAATGATTATTGTTCAACTTTCTGTGAACTAACCACTTGAAAATGGCATTTTCCATATCTCTTAGAAAATTAACGTTTAAGATTGTGCTTTTGGAAATAGAAAGGTTAAGGGCTTTCACAATTTATTTCTTCTTTTTTTTAAATAAAACAGTTACAGTCAGACTTCCTATAATTCATATGTGTATTAGTTTTCTAGGGCTGCCATTCAAAGCACCAGAAACTGGACGCCTTAAGACAACAGAGATATATTCTCTCATCACTCTAAAGGCTAGCAGTCTGAAATCAAGGCTTTGACAGAACTGTGTTCTCTGAAGGCTCTAGGGAGACTCTTCCATGTCTTTCTTTTAGCTTCTGGTGGTTGCCAGCAATCCTTGGTGCTCCTTGGCTTGCAGTTGTGTCACTCCAATCTCTCTCTGCCTCCACAGTCACATGGTGTTTCTCCTGGGAGTGTCTCTGTCTCCTCTTCTTATAAGGACACAAGTCACTTTGGATTAGAGCTCACCTTAATGGTCTCATTTTATCTTGATTATAAGTGCAAAGACCCTATTTCCAAATAAGATCACATTCTGAAGTACTGGGGGCTCACTGCTTCAATGTGTCTCTTTGGGGGACAAATTCAACCCATAACAATATGTAATGCTGATGTCACAGTTCTCTTTAAATTGATTCAGGGAGGGGCCTGGCCCCCTGGCTGAGTGGCTAAACTTCTGCATACTCTACTTCGGCCCCCCAGGTTCACAGGTTCAGATTCCAGGCATGGACTTTCTCCACTCACCAGCCATGCTGTGGAGGCATCTCACATACAAAAAAATGGAGGATGATTGGCACAGATGTTAGCTCAGGATGAATCTTCCTCAGAAAAATAAAGATAAAGTAAATAAATAAATTGATTCAGTGAGAAAATAGGATATCCACATTAGCAAATAGCTATGGAAGAAACAACCATCCTGTAAACCAGATATATTAGGTGTTTAATGCATAAAATACTGAATAGAGACAGATGACCCTTTTTAGGAGTCTCATGGTGAACGGTAGAAATTTCAAATCTGAAATGTTGAATATTTGAAGTTCAGAATTAATTTGAAGTTTATTGACAGAGAAAAAAGCTAACAATTTCAAAAAAGAGAAACATTCAATAATTTGAATATAATATTACGAATTCTACTGAGATAGAAGAGCTTCAAGTGAATTCTCAATTATGTTGCTACTGTTACAAGTTTATGTAATTTTTTTTCTGTGCATGCTGAAGTGGCTACCACATTTTGTATATAAAAATCAATCAATCAAAATCTCTATTAGTTTCCTAGGGCTGCTGTAACAAATGACCAAAAACTGGGTGGATTAAATCAACAGAAATGTATTCTCTCACAATTCTGGAGGATAGAAATTTGAAATCAAGATGTCAGTGGAGCGGTGCTCCCTCTGACACTCTGGGTAGAATCTTTCTTTGCCTCTTCCTAGCTGCTGGTGGTGGCTGGCATTCCTTGGCTTGTAACTACATCACTCCAGTCTCTGCCCCTGACATCACCTGGCTTTCTCCCTGTGTGTCTGTGTCTCTTCTCGTTTTCTTACAAGGACACCAATCATATTGGATTAGGGCCCACACTAATCTTAACTTGATTATATCTGAAGAGATCCTATTTCCAAATAAGGTTATATTCCTGGGTACTGGACATTAGGACTTATCCTTTTGGGGGACACAATTCAACCCATGACAGTCTGCTCTCTGAGTTGTAGCTTCCGCAGGCTGTCCTCTTTATTAATGTAATATAAAATTAATGTGGCTTGCTTGAAAGTTGATCACTTGACATTTTGAGTGATGTTTTTGGCACTGATCAAGTATTTTCAAAATGCATTTTAAAAATAATTTTTTTGAATAAGAAATAACACAGCCTATTTGGGACTGAGAGTGCTGCTGTGTTCTGTTGGTCTGGAGGAAATGCCACTGCCAGCCATTCCTCCCATCAGTTCAGAGGGTAAAATAGAATTAAACTAAATCTCATTTAACAAATTACTTTGATGATGACTTTTCATTGAAATATTTGATGACACCATATGGTACCCAAACTGCAGCTCGGAATCACTGGTACCAAAAATGTCTTTCTATAGGAATAAATATCCAACTATATATTAGAAATTAAATGATCCAAGTCTTCAATATTTTTCTCTTGATCAACTCTATAACTGGTTGTGCCTTTTGTTTCAGTTGTCCATCTTAAAAATATGCTTTTAGTAATGTCTCTAAAGCAGAAGAATTAGCCACTCTGAAAATGACATAATGCTAAATTACTTTACTGTTAGGAGTGGCATCAAGACATCTTTGAGTAATTTTAATATACCGATTGCTTTTAAAGATAAATAAGAGGGTATTTTTGAATGACTTCTAAAATTTTGAGATAAATTTCTGAAGAATTTTGGACATGAATTTGAATGATATTTGGTAAGATTTCCATTTACGTATATATTAATTATTCGACAAATATCACCAAAATTATCTTCCTCAAAAATTGGAGCTTCTCTTCTGATAAACTTGGGTTTGTAGTATGCAAATAAGAGGCATAAATGTGTTATTTTCTTTTGGACACAATGCCCCGAGCTTCCACATTAAGGGGCGACCTTGTTCACTTATCACAAACTCTGACCTGGGTGACTTCCTGAGCCTCCCAGCATCTCTCCTTCCATGTCTGTAAAATAAAGGGGATTGGATTAGGTTCTTTTCAAGCCATGACATACAGAGATGCTAACTAAATCAGGTTTGAATTACTTGAGGATAGTCTTGCTTTATAATAACACACTTGGACAGTGAAGTATTTAGACAGAGCTTAATGAAGAGGATGCAGACAGCAGCAGAAGCAGACGAGGCCAACTCAGGCATGAAAATCTATACGGTGAACCAGAGGGGCACACCTGCTTCATTCTGGGAACAAAAACCGTGTGTGACTAACTGATGATCCACCCCAACATTTACAACAGCGAGTAATTAACTGGGAATGCTTGATTCTTGAATACCAACTTGTTTTTATTCAATGTGACTCATGCAATACAAATTAATGTTGTCTCATAGACGTGTAATTCTTGTGAGTTAATGCCAAAAGGCCCGCAGTGTCCCATCGCTCTGTCTTTTCTAAAAGGAGCAAAAAAAGTAGATTATATATCAAGAAATCTCATCAGCTCCCGTCAAACTTGACTCAAGCTGCAGCCCATCCAGCCTGTGCCACATTTTATCATTATCATACACCCTAGCTCAGTCATTATGCCCTTAGGTGTCCAAAGGTATTTAGAAAACAACAAGACAACTTTATTAAAATTGGCATGTTACCAGAAATCCAGATGCTGAATGCAATGTGTACAAAAGGGCTGGCAGACACAAGTATCTGCTTCATTAGAGGTGCAGGGCCATCAGCACACTCAGGCAGCGTGACGAGCATCCATCAGGGACGTGTTACTCAGTGGCTGTGATTTAGAAGGGGGACAGCATGAAGCACATACCACCAACACTGTTCGGTGAGCTGGATGATGGGGACTGATGCTTGGGTAGTCCTTGACCGTCCTCCAGCCCTTTCGTGTCCATCATCTTACCTCCCCTTCACAACAATACTCAAGGCGAGTCTCAGTGTGCTTCCGTCAGGATTAGCAGAGTATCCGCGGTGACTTCAGTGAGTTAGGGCCAGAGCTCAGACCAGTACCCCATGTGATTCAGACACCCGAAACTCCCCCACTATTTGAGAAAACACTACACTGCTTCACTTGTGAAGTAAAATGTGGACACTTTAGTCCCATACAGAAATATGTTGTCTTGATTATCTAGATATTTTTAATAAAATTTAAGCTGTCTAGATATTTTCATAACATTTAAATTAGCTAGGGGGTCAGCCTCGTGGCCCAGTGGTTAAGTTCGCATGCTCCGTTTCAGTGGCCTGGGGCTCGCCAGTTCAGATCCCAGGTGCAAACCTAGCACCACTCATGCAGCCATGCTGAGGTGGCATCCCACACAGAAGGACTACAAGAACCTACAACTAGGAAGTACAACTATGTACTGGGGGACTTTGGGAGAAAAGAAAAAGAGGAAGATTGGCAACAGATGTTAGCTCAGGGCCAATCTTCCTCACCAAAAATAAATAAATAAATAAGCTAAAGAGTTGAATAACATTTAAATTATCTAAATACTTTAATAAAATTTCCTTGGTTTGAATTGTTACTGAAAAATTGCCTCAATTCTCAAGTTCTGTATTAAACAAAATGGAAAATCAGCAAAGAAAAACAGTGAAATAAATGTTATTGCTAGACATCCAGATGACCTAGACTACCCCAGATAAACAGAGTGGAGTTGTTATAACAAATCGTCAAGACTGACTATATCTTAGGGTTGTTAGAACGACTAGATACCTTCCAAAAAATACAATCAGCTTAAAGATAGAATGGAAACAGAGGATAAATGTGTAACTTCTCAAGTGCTTATTACACAAGTCACCTTGTCACAAAGCCACCACTATATAGTGCAGGTAGCAGAGGGGGAGGAGACTGACATTTTGCCGAGCGCAGGCCAGACCAGAGGTGTGGCTCAGCTCGCCGCTATACTGGCAGGTTTTCAAAAAGTCTCTGGGCCTCAGTTTTCTTATCTGTAAAATGAAGATAGAAATGAAATGAACTGCACGGAGCTATTAATGAGCTAATACTCAGTGAAGAGCCTGGTCCACGGCAGGTGATCGATAAACATTAGCTGCACTGTGACAACAGGTGACAGTCCATCCCAAAGACATTTCCTCCTCTGAGTTGACAGCCTGTCTTGGCTACATCACCAGGCCCTGCCTTGATCTGTAGTTAACTCCCTCCTCACCATGTGTTTAGATGAGTTCATGCACTCTTATGTCCACACCGCAGCTCCACTGCTTTCCTATTCCTGTGGAACTGGCTGGTGCAATCAATGACTTACCATAGTATGTGCTAAACAAAGTTCTGTTGTACAGAATCACAGAATCTTTAGCACAAGTGTTTAACAATAGAATCATATGAAGTGATTCAATTGGATTGAATTTAAACTTCCATTTCTCCACACCATTCAGAATGTTTTTTGTTGGGGTGAAAATGGAAACCTTTTGAGAATACAATAGAACGATGGAGAATTACAGCAGAAACATATAAGATCTGATCGTGGGGTTTGAAAATATAACACCTAAAAACTACAGCCGATTTTGCAAAAATAGAGCTAAAAATCTGCTCATTTCACTTAGGGCCATAAGTAATTTGTCAGTGTCATCGGTATCTCACAGGGCAAGAGAAGAAAAAGGAAGGTCTATGGATGTGCTGAGGCAGTTTTTATTTACTGTTCAAGGGAATTAACTTATTTTTCTTCATTTTGCGTTGACACAGAATACTGTTTTTCTGAATAATTAGTTATAAAATTCACTATTGTACATAAACGGCATATGTGAAGTCTTAAGGTTTTTGCACCACAGGGAGACAATATAGTTTCCCATGATTCCTGAACTTAAGGCAATTAGGAATTGATCTGGGGCTGAGACAAGACAAACAGATGACAGCACTCATGCACATGACACTTGCCACTCAGTGTCAGCACCAGGGGACATGCAGCTAGCTCTGGCTCCATGGAGAGAGGGACGTTCGTGCGTGAGCTTCAGATGGCTCTGGAGGTGGCAGAATTCAGGTTTTCATCTCTCTGTGTCTCTCTTTTCTTCTGTCTCCCTTGTCCATTAGACTCTTTCTCTTTCTGGAAAATTGACTTGTATCACAAACCCTCTCAGAATCCCCTCCCAATACTCTTCCTTCTCCATATTCCCTAAAATCTACAAACCTTCCCTCAGGCATTATGATAATTCTGCTTCTGGTGTTGACTCAAACTGGAATTAGCAGGGTGTTACCAGCAAGCTGGCAGCCTAAGATTGCAACGATTATTTAGACCTTATTCTGAACCTCACTAGGCACAGTGGGTTGGCTCTGCGTTAAGTCATGCAAATAAAAAACAAAAGCCGCAGGGCTGATTTTCTGTGAACTTCAGGCCCTGCCCGAAAACAGCAGTTAGTTCCCCTAGTCCCAGTCAGGTTAGGAATTTGATTGTCTGACATTCCTCAGGATTTATGGCCTTCATCACTATGAATGAGATCATTCAAAGGAGCACTCCTGGAGCAATCGTTTCAAGAATTCTGATCACAGCATCTGTTCACACTGATGGCTGGAGAATGCCTGCAGCAGTTCAAGATGATCCTGGATGCATCGGCGTGTGAAAAACACATGAAGATCCTTCTTCGACTCTAACTTGTCCCAGACATATCCTTGATAAACAATGCCAATAACTGGAGCGAAAAATGAGGAGTATCAGAAACCATGAGCTCTTGGTGATTTTGTCAGGCTAGGTTTGAGCAGCATTTGAAGACGGAAGGCTGGTAGGGGTCCAGGTCTGGGACCTGCCTGGAGGCTTGAGCATCAGAGTGGGCTCTGCCCTCCTCAGCTACCCCCATTGTCAGCAATACTTACCTTCTACCTGAGGCTCAGCCTTTGCCCAGGTCCAATGGCAATATTGGCCCAGTTTAGCTCATGAGAGCAACCATTAAGACTGGGCAGAGGTCGCTAGATACATGTGTCACATAGAGTGGGTATAAGATGGGAAGCTCAGAGAGTCCAATGTTTACTTGGATGTCTAGGAAACCAAATGACAGCACTCTCAAGTTCACGGGAAAGTTCATAGGTAAAGAGTCTGTCCCTGTGTGATGTTACACTCTTTCCTCTCTCTCTCTCAGACACACACACACACACAGGCTCATATGCACCCAAACACATACAATTTTTCAGTGGAATACCATTTGTTCACAAACTAGGTAGGTTAAGCCTCCACACAGCAGGCCAGATATAGCATCCTAGAAGTTCAAGCCAGGCCAGGGGGAAAGTGGGCAGTACCACAGGACTGGAGAGGCAAGGATCAGGCCCAGGGAGGTGAGTGGGGACAGAGGCGCAGCCAACATATGCAAGGTCAGGAAGGCAGTCAGACACTGGGGAGAGAGAGTTCTGAGGGACACATGACTGAAGATCCTTAAACAATATCTAAACAACCCAGAGAAGAGGGAGTGAGCAACAGACAGGGCACCGGCAGTAAGAATGGAGGCCGAGAGGCAGGAGGCATAACATGGAAGAACAAGCTGATAGAAACTTGCACCACAGCTTTGCTACCTTTTGACTGCAGTTTCCTTAGTTAACTCCTCTCTCTCAGCCTCCTTTTTCCTTTTAAAATGGAGCAGATTGAAGCTAAACTGTGGGAACTAATCTAGGGTGCCTGCCTCCTGGCACAGTGCCTCACATGTAATAGGTCCTTAATGAAGACCAGTTTCCCAGGCTGACCTCCTGGGGCTTGTGTGGCCCTCTCTGCTTATCAGTAGGACCGATTTCTAGGTGTGCCAACGACCTCTGATGGGTCAGCAGGAGAGAAAAGGACAACTCCTGGGAATCGCGCAGTTCCATAGGTAACTCACGAAAACCACTCAAAAACATAAAAGCACCCTCCCCCCAAAACGTCCAGTAATTTCTGGGTTAAGACTAAAACGTAAATTCATATGAAATTTAATTCACATCTAAGATCTGCTAAGATGAAAAAATTAGTTTAGCATCATTTTAAACATCAAGATACCATGACAACTGGTTGGTGAGGTAGCTTGGAAATTTTGCAGCAGAGATAGAGCAGTTGGAATCCGGGGTTCGCAGTCGGGAACCTATAACACTACACGGCATGTGATGTCTGTGCCAGCCACTTTCAACAACGCCCACTCCTCCACTACGTACACATGTACGTGGGCATCCTCCCAGGATGGTTTCCTACCGGGAAACTTGCAAAAGGCTGATTTTTGTTAGGTTGAGATTAAAAAAACTGTCTGGACCTTATTCGCCTGTGCAGCATCTATTGAACGTGAAGTATAATCTGAGACCTACCTCCTTATAAAAACTATGGATGTGGAGACAATGAGTTTTCTTCCTTACTAGGGTAGGGAATGGCGGGGCTTTCGGCTTCAGAGAAAAATGCCCTGATGGTTGGTAGCTAACCAGGGATTCACAAAGGCTTTGAAGCCTCAAAGATGCAGAAGCTGTACTCTTCTGCTGAGCTTGCCCAGAGGACATCTGCTGCCAAAGCATGGGAGGCAACAACTGGCCCTGATTGTGTCTCTGGACTTGGGCCCAAAATCTTAGCTGCACAAATTTGAAAGGGTCAGAAGCACCTCTTCTGACACTAGAAAATTTTTTTTAAAGTTTATTATTTTGTAATTTTTAAACCTGCTGTACTGGGTGTGTGTTTAAAACATGGAAGAAATCGTTATAATTAAATATCAAAAGCAGAGTATAAATTTACATATAAAATATGATCTTATCCATCAAACCTGCCATAAAAGAGCAGTCAGTGGATCGTGCTCTAGCAGACTCCTGGTACGAAGACTGTCGTTGTCCAGGAAACATGGTATTAATTGCATTTAATCTGTCCAGAAACTGGGTCCATAGCACCACGCTAATCGAATCCAGACTTCTGCCTACTGTTACATTTCTTTCCCATTTCCAGTGATCTATTTCAGATATACTTTCCACTCCAAGACGATTACCTGTCTGAGAGCTCTCGGCCTGTCAGGAGGTATTGGCATCTACTGCTGACCATCTGTTTATGCCTCAGATGCAATAGGCGGGGAGGTGGACGTCTGCTCACAAGAAGACAAGAAGAGAAATCTACTGCCCTTAGAACAAATATATATGTGAATTCATCAAAAACACTGATCATCATAGAATGAAGCCGGAAATATGAAATACCACGTTAGAAGATGCAATCTTCAAAATCTGTTTTGCAAAGTTTTGTTTCTGTTTATTAAGTAAACAAATCACCTAACAAACAAGGTATAGAACTAAAAGATGGACAGACCCTAAAAATTCATCCTGAGTCAGACCTCCAGGGTTCATGTCCAGATGATTGTGTCAAATTTCTTAGGCACCCAGAGCCCAGTTTCCCATCTATGACACTGAGATTTTTATCCTACTGATCTCGTAGGTTTGTTTAATATCTGAAATCACCCATGTAAAGTCCTTAGCCTAGGACAGCGTACATTGTTAGCACTCAACAACTGTTAGCTATCATTATTACTATCTTATTGATCTACTTTGGGTAACATGGAAAGAGCTGACATATGACATACTCTCAGCAATCAAAATCATCTTATTTTTCCACTTGTGTGATGTTTTGCAATTGAAAGGGCACCTTACCCGCGTAAGCTCATTTAAGCTTTGCATGAACTTTGCGGAGTAGATAAGCATCAAATCTAATTTGAAGAACTGTAAGTGTCCCTTTCTCAATGATCTTAAGCTACAGAGAAGAGGAAAAACACCATCCTGGAAAAATGGGGCACTCTCTCAAAACAGCACATCAATGGCAGCAACGCTGAAACGAGAAGTTGGAGTAACTGGCTGGTATAGCGTCCACTGTAGAAGAGAAGGACCATGTTCACCCAGGAATGAGGCCACTGCAACGAAATTATGGAAATAAATTGGGAATCAAGTTTCATCTATTCAGTTTCTCAGAGTTCTTTATGCACCAAAGAGATTCCTCCCCACTCTTGTGTTAGGACCAGCCGGCAGGGAGGGACAGGAGCACCAGTCTAGGAGGCAAGCCCTGGCCTTCCTTCTTGTCCCTGCTACTTTTGAACTGAGAGCCCTTGAAGTAGCTACTTTACACTGTCTCAAAATCTGCATTTTCCCCTCTGTAAATGTGGATGGTGGATAACATTACTTATCTCATAAGCTTCTTACAAAGACTAAATAACATCGCTTGTGCAAAGTGTACATGTAGAACGACATTAAATACTCATTTAATGGTAGTTCTCACAGTATTGTTAATATTTTATAAGTCAAATATAAGAATAAGAGAGTTTAAAAAGTCAAAGGATCTCCAGTGAACAAACAACTACATAAACCAAGATATCACGCATCCTCATATGCTACATGCCCCCAGAGACCTCTGGTCACAGGGACACTGGAGTCCTCAGGAGACCCAAACTCTGCCGTGAGCTGCCTGATGAATCTCCCAGTGTCACAGACGTGATCTTGCAAACAGGCAATACCACAGCCTCCACTATATGTTTTAGGGGCTGTGAGTATTTCAGACCGAGTTACGAGATCGGTGGAAACTTTAGATCCTATAATATTTCAACGATAGTTAAAGGACATGGGAAAGATGAGAAGAAGGAAGGAAATGCATATGTGGGGTGTGCTGACTGTGTTCCGGGCTCTGTGATGGTTTTCATAGGTTACATCATTTAATACAATCCAGTGGGAGAGCTCTCGTGGCTCTGATCCTGCTCACAAGAAAACTCAGGCCCTAAAATGCAGTAACAAGGTAGCCCACTATTAGCTCAAAGGATGCCTTGAGATTTACTACTGGTTTCTGACTCATACCTTTTAGAAAGGTGAAAAGTTTCTTACTTTTTTCTCATCCCAAGTAATAAAAAAGAGATGCAAAATTTGTGGCTTCAAGTCGGATCTTAAAGAAGCAAGATGAATATTTATTCATAAAATGAAGCTCTATTCAACTCATCTTAATTGCCAAAACGTCTCCTCTGTGGCTCTTTTCTCATATTTCTAACTCTCCTTGGCAGGTGCTTGCCTCCTCGTCACCCTCCACCTCCTCACCCAGAGGGGCTTAGGATCCTGAGGGTTAGGCTGTACCAGATCAGCTGATCTCCCCGAGGGTCTGACAGCAGCATGACTAGCTTTAAATACACACTGTGACCTTGGGGAAATCTAAGTCAGAATATCCGAGCTGAGGGCTTGGCGGGAGGGGCAAGTTACAAGGTCAGAAGACACAAACATTAGGATAAGCTTAGAGTTCAGCATGAGTAAAGTGCTGCTGATTCCGGAAGCTTAGAGGAGATGAGCAGACCATGCAACCCTGGTGTCCTCAAGGGGTCCCACTCTATGTTTACTCCACAGAGACTTCACCCATCTCCCAGCAGCCTGCCCAGCTTTAACCACCATCTGTGTGGTAATGACCCAAATCTCTAGTCAGTATGTCTAACTGCCCTCTGGATGTCCCTTTTTGGATGTCCAGATGGCAGATGGCAGCACAAGCTTATTGACTCTCTCTGTCTCCCCCCAAAAACACCTTCTTATTCCTCCTCCATTATTTTCTTTTCCAAATTCTGCATTTTCTGTCTGTTACTGATGCTATCAGCTACCCCATCACACAGGCTAGAAACATCAGTCACCCAAAGTTTTCTTCTTTTCACCCCACATTCAGATGTCACCCAGTCTTCTCGGTTTTAATTTAGGCATGGCTCCAGAAACTTGCTTCTTCTCCCTGCCACTCCCATGATTCCAGCTCTGGATTGTCAGATAGTCCAGGCCTGTACACCTGGCCCACCGGGTTCTTTACTGTCTAATCCCACCCTCAACACTGCTCCAGGATGGGCTTGCTAATGGTCATTTGCAATCATGTCTGCCTCCAGCTTCTCCCCAGCCAGTCAATTCATATTGCATCCCAGCCTGAGGTTCTGAGCTACAACTTCATACCCGTCTCCAAGTGCTGTTCCAGCTCACTCTCTGCTTCCACCTCAGCCTCTTATTGGAGCAGAGCCCTAGTGTTTCTCAAACACCCCATGACCTTCCATGCACTCGCCTTTGTACAAGCCAAGTTCTGTGCCTGGGATTCCTCTTTGATGATATTGTTGTATGTTGTTTATCAGACACTCTGCTCAATCCTTGACTTATTGTCTTTCTTCATTTAGACAATAATCCTCTGGAGTACCTGCTATTATTATCTCCTTTTCCCACAAACGAAAACATGGAGACAGAAGATTAAGTAGATTCTGAAAGGTCACAGGATTAGTAAGAAGCGGGGGCCAGAGTCAACCTTGGCTGTCTGTTGGGAGCACCAGGAGTTTTAACTCTAGACTGTCCCCTCCCTACAGCTGGCAAACTCCTACTCACCTTCTACGCCCACGTCAAATGTCATCTCCAGAAGGCCTTCCTCTAGTCCACAGATGAATAATTCTACCTTCTGCCTTCAAAACCCTTCACTCCATCTCCTGTGATGTTTACGGTATCACATCATAATTATTGATTTTTGTGTATTTATCCCCTACCAGAAGATTCCAACCTTCTCAGTCTTACTGGAAACTGTCCAGATCTCCTGGCATAGAACAGCTAGTAAACATGTATTAAGGTGAGTGAATGGATGACTGAATTATGAAAAGAGAAATAAAGAATGAAGTGTCACTCATTTAATTCCTATTTCCCTCAATCTGGTGCACAGACCCTGCGGATTAGAAGTTTCGTATTTTTCTCTTTATTTTCTATTCCTCACCTCTACACACCATGCTTTATTTGAGAGATGACACAGTTTTACCCTAATCTCTCAAATCAATAAAAGACTGTACCATAAGAATCTGTATATACGGTTGAGTCCAGTTTAAGTAGTAAGGCTGATGTTGCAACAAGAGATCAGGATCTGGGTGAAGCGCGTATTACCACCCAGAAGTACCACTAAGCTGACGAGAAGCGTCACCAAACCCTGCCCCTCCCGCCTCATGCTCTGACTGCCATCTTCGCCACTCCCTCCTCCAACTTCTCCCTGTCCCAGCGCCACATCTAACTCTCAGAACGTCCCTGTTTCCCATGGTTATAAAGTACACTCCCTTCTGCTTTGAAGGACCCAGGAAGGTCCATCTCTTCCGCCCCAGGAACGCCTTCCCACCAAGAGCTCAGACGGCAACTCCCTGGCCGCTTCCCAAGAAGAGATGACTCATGCTGGGGAGTGGGAGAATTCCCTCATTGCAAAACCCCAATGATAACTACTCTCTTTGCTAGAAATCACGGTTTGTTTGTTCATTCCGCGACCTTGACTGCAAGATGTACAGTCATCCTGAAGTTCGCACATTCCCCTATGCAGCTAACTCTGTTTTAATGTCTGTTTGGATTGAAAACTCCAAGTGGACAAGGATTATATTTATTAAGTACCCACTTATCTTGGGTGACTGATTAACTGCCAGAATTACCTGGGCTCTACTGTGCAAAAGGCACACTACATTTGACTTCTCCTTGTGCTGTGGTAGGTTTAACCGAGAAACAGGAGTTGAACATAGTGCGATATAATATACTAAGTGTTATTTACCTAAAGACATCTTAGCCTTGGGTTCTGGGAAGAATTTTATACCAACCCATCCAATTTTCTTAAAAAATAATTGTTCACTGAGTGGCAAAATTGCTAGTCTCTCTATATATGGTAACCTAGACATGAATTACTAAAGTCAGATTTTTTAAGAAGAGAAAGAGAATTGAAATCACAGAACCATTTCTCATATAAACATAAAGTAAATGTCTTTCTGTAATGTAAAGTAATGGAAAGATGAGTACACAGTCTGCCAAGTTCATTTACTCCCATCTTGCTTTTAAAGAGCAGGTGCAAGGCCAGCTGGCTCTTGCCAACACCTGTCTAGCACATGATCATAGGGATGATTAAGTGCCTAGCTTAATAACCTACAGATAGTGGTAGTAAAGTCAAAATAATTGATGATAAACATCTTAAGGGGTTGAATTTTTGTATCTTTGTTCCTGAAATGTTGATGACAGAGACAAGATTTACCTGGGATATTTGAATCCTGACATTCCCACCAGGGACAGGCACTTCTTGAAAAGGGGATGCCCTATTGCTTCCAGAGTGTTCTACTTCCAGGCTTTCCGACTACCTTGGGATTCCACTGGGATGCAGGGCTTTCATCTATCAAATCCCTCCTGCTTGGGACCAGTGTTCACTACAGCATTATTTATAATATTATTAGAATTAATTAACATAATCTGGGTTTTAAAATCACACTATTCCATATAAAATATTGCAGCACATGTGTTGGTGTCCCTCGCGTGCTTAGGAGAACGCCTGGTATCTTGTAAGCACCATGCCCATCTTGGCAGCTGCTGCTACACCGTCATTCCCACTTACTCAGACAGCACACTGTGGCGAGACTGTGCAAACATTGGCGGAGACCTACTGCCAACCAGTACCCATTCCTGTGGCCACTGACACGTTCCAAGAGAGACACCCCCAACAGCTTCCTTTCTTCTCATGGTAAATCATGAAGAACGAGATCGACCCTAGTGAAACAAAACATACTTTATAGATTGAAAGCTACCTGACTTTTCACCTGATTTCATCAACATACGTTTTACCAAACACCCGCCCCTACTTAACCTGAGACCTGCATTCCCTTCCCTGGACTCTAATCCTGAGCAGAAATACTTGACACATTTTCCATAATAAGGTCATTTATACTACTCTTCGGCCCTGACTCTGAGATATATCATCCTTATTTAAGATGTATGTTAAACTGGCTTGGCAATCTGATTTCCCATTTGAGTATCCACCATTTGAAGCAGAAGACTAGAGGAAATTTGGCCCATGAGGCCTGTTAGATGCCAGCAAAGTGCCTGCCCACTTCTCAAAGGCAGAAGATGCTGAAAACAAAATTGCAGGCGCAAAACTTTATGTCAGCATAGAATTCTAGAGTGACCACAGCCCCCATATTCCTGGGACAGAGCCCAGTGACATCCAAGTCCTGGTAATGTTACCAAAAGTGCCCCTTTGACTCTCCAAAGTGTCCTGCTTGGATGATACATAATAAGCTCACTATAATTATAATAAATACTGAAAACGTTTCCTCTGAATTGTCAATTAAAGACCAAAATATGATCAATCATCTCTTTCAGGAAAGTAAGAGAAGTACGCAAACATTCTTGGCCAGATCCAGCAAATTGTTAGGTTGAAAATGGATTTGGCATTGGGAAAGCCTCAGCTATCTGGAAATTCACTTCCGTGGAACATGTGCATGCCAGAAGTTGTTACATTAATGAATTGTTGTTGAAACCTGTTCAGATTTTGCTATCATTTTTCTTATAATTTATGACTGTAGTTTTAAATAAGTTGTGTGGCTCACTTGGCTTTAATACACAATTTTCTTCTCCCATGCCCCTTCCTGGCCTAATTTCTGTCCCTGACCTTTAATGTGGCCAAGACCTGGGCTTCTTCTGTGATCAACACTGTCTCGCACTGAATAATAGTATTTCACACAGGGCCATGCCTAACAGAAGGCCAGCATATTGTTGATTTTCTGTAAATGTTACATTATAATGACAAAAACACAAGTTATTTTGGAGCGAAAATAGCTGATCTAACTTCCCATCTGGTTTCCAGGAAACATTATCCAGAAGCATTTCCCTTGAAAAGGCTAAGTGTCTTCGCTGGTGACCAGAGCGGATTTCAGCTTGATCATATTAGTTTGACTTCTTTTTCTGTCACTTTCCTCGTGCTTCAAGTACTTTAACTTTCCAATTAAGATAAGATTTATAGTTTGTTGAAACATTCTTGTTCAGCTGCCTTGTCTCCGTCAGTCCCATCTGAAAAGTTCTATGTGGCCTCACTTAAGGCCATTCAGCGAGAGAGCTTTGCACGTGGGCTTTTAAAGCACAAATCGCATGTTTCCCTCAGTCTTATTTTTAGCAGCTAAGTATGGTCCGGGTTCCACCACCCACATGTAGGAACTGAAGCGCTGTTGCATGTTCCTCCCTTGGACAAAATCATAACAACAAAGATCGACATATGCTTTTAAGGATTCGATTTTTAAAAATATCAAGAAAAGGGAAAATTAAAACTAAGCACTATGGAGGGACAAAGATAACTGTGATCAGGCATTTTTATTGAGTCAAGAAGAAC
Organism: Equus przewalskii; assembly: GCF_037783145.1. Lineage (NCBI taxonomy): Eukaryota > Metazoa > Chordata > Mammalia > Perissodactyla > Equidae > Equus > Equus przewalskii. The sequence goes on from NC_091846.1 coordinate 74,025,800, forward strand.
ACAGACACTGTGTTACTCCATTTGTTTTCTTATCCTGTGTGATTGGTATACTTGTCCTTATTTGTTTTCATTGATGCAACATTTTTATTTCAGTAAAGTAGGTGAAAAACAATCACATTTTGATCCTAATCAAGAAGGATCAGTTGTTTTTATATGTTCTAGATTTTTTTCTTTTTGAGGAAGATTAGCCCTGAGCTAACTGCTGCCAATCCTCCACTTTTTGCTGAGGAAGACTGGCCCTGAGCTAACATCCATGCCCATCTTCCTCCAATATATACGTGGGACGCCTACCACAGCATGGTGTGCCAAGTGGTGCCACGTCCACACCCAGGATCAGAACCGGTAAACCCCAGGCCACCGAAGTGGAACATGCAAACTTAACCGCTGCGCCACCGGGCTGGCCCCTAGACTTTTAAATTGTGGCAAAATGCACATAGCGTGAAATGCACCGTCTTAAGCGTGTTTCACTCTACAGTTCATTAGTGTTACATATATTCACATTGGTGTGTAACCGACCTCCAGAACTTTTTCATCTTGTAAAACTCGAGCTCTACCCCCACTAGAGAACAACCCTTTATTTCTTTCTCCCCACAATCCGTGGTGACCACCATTTTACTTTCTGTTTCTATGAATTTGACTATTTTAGATATCTCTTATAAGTGGAATCATACAGTATTTATCTTTTTTGTGAACAGTTTATGAGATAATTTGAGAAACTGGAAAACTGAGACACAGAGAGGTAACATAACTTACCCAAGGCTGTTCAGCAGGCAAGGTGGCAGGCGTAAACTAGAACTCAGGCAGGTTGGCTCCCTGGTCTGCAACTTAGCTTCTCCTTTCTTCGGGAGTCTTGGTTCTAGTTATCTCCCCAAGCTAGAGAGCTAGCTTCTGTCCCAAGAAGCTTTGTCAGAGTAGTTTCCCAATTAAGACAGAATAAATAAATGTATTCACAGAATGTGTCTGATAAATACAATGTTCTTTCTCTTATAATTGTGAGAAAAAGAATTAACTTAAAAATTATGAAAATCTATCAAGTATCACTAGATTGACCAGGCTGTTTTGTCAAAGGGGGACTTGGAGCTCTGTGAATGGTGGTTAGGGCAGACTTGCAGGGGCTGCCAAAGAGAAACCTGTCTTGTAGTCTGGGATGGGCCAACCAAGCATTCTGTCATAAAAACCAGTTCCAGTAGGCAGTGTGCGATTTGACAGGAATGATGGTGACAGAGCCAGCCAGGGACAGATAATCAGCACGGGATGGGGGGTCCTGCCATAGGTGAAGGGGTCTCCTCCCCAGGATGTGGTGTAATGTTGACCTCTAATTGCAAAGAGGACAAAGAGGAGACAAACAAGAGGAAGTCAGTGCCCAAGTAATGGGGTCCAGGGTGGCTCTCAAGAACGATGCTCCAGCATAGAGAAACAAGACAGCACTGCTGTGCAAAGGGAGGCATAAAGTGGAAGTGAGGTTAGGAATTGAGTTATTAAGAGGTTTGTGGGCTCGGAGCAGTGCTGGTAACAAGCTTGGCCAAGCCAAGTGACTGTTACTGGACACGTTTCCCAAGGAAAGGACAAGAAGCCGGGGTGAGCCTCCTTGCCTCCGTACAGGTGGGGCCTGCAGCCCAGCAGTCTTGGGGTTCAGAGTCGGGGGCCTGGGAAGGTGTCGCATTACTTGTTCTCAGATGTCTTCTTCATGGATAGGGATGGTCTCCCTCACCTTCTGGTTTCCCTGGGGCCTGGTGCAGTAAGCCTATCGCCTATTGGGAGATAGGACCCCCCTTAAGCAAAAGTCCCACTTCATTGATTTTGTACATGCTAAGTCAACAAAATGGAGTAAACATTTCCCCTTCTTAGGACACCAAAAATAGTCTTTCTGAGACACTTTTTTAATAGAAGTGTGTTAAATTCCCTCCCCCATCCACCCAGATTTGATATCCAAGTATTTGCTACAAACAGAGACGAGGTGGAAGCACACTTTCATTCCCAGGGCGCCCATACCATTTTCCGAGCTAACTCACGTATGCGCTTAATCCCGTGATTTTGAGTCTCTGCCGCATTCTTATATTTCTCCAGGGATGCAACCACTGAAGGGAGCTCAGTTTCAAACAGGCTGGTAAAATAACATCCTCTGCCCTCCAAGGCGAGAGGTCAGGGCTTTGATCACAGAGTTCACCGCATGAGGAAGAGCTGCATAGAATGTGCTTGGCATGCAAGCGTCGGAAGGAAGAAGACTGATTAAAAAGTGACGGAGCATCCAAACCCGTATCCCCGTCCATTCAGGGGTTCCCGGGACGTGGGAAAGAGACTGTAACAGACAGTGTACAAACTTGCTACAATGACTTTAATACTTAAATGTTCTTCACACTCACTTGTAACTAGCACAATCCAACCTCAATTTCACAGATGTTACAGCACCCATGCAGAAAATGTTGTGTTTACTTTAGTAAAAAACAGTGAACTATTTTTCAACAGCTTTCAGAGTAAAACTTTGAGAAATAAAACTTTAGGGCTTTTTTAAAAATGGGTTTTGGTGGTAATAATTTTTGGTCTTGGTTTTGGTTTTTCGACTATGTGAGGTTTTCCCATATTCATCCCTTTAAATAGCTTTTTTATTCCACTATTGGCTATAATGTCAGTACTAGAAAAATTCTGGGCAAGAAGTTTAATATGGGCAGCTGGTGGTAAAGTTCTTTCAACTCCTCAGAGTTGCGAGAGGCTCCAACTTTTTCCACCTAAACTGCTCTCTGCAGACCCTGCCTCACACAGCACCCTCTCTTTCCACAGCCCCCCACTATTCTCCTACCCAGGCGATTCCCCAGGAACATACCTGATGGAAAATTCATTAGACTGGCTATTCCCTGTGTCCTCTTGTTTATTGGTCTTATTTTAAAATTTAATATCATCACTTGCATTGTCCTTATGCTAAAGATTTTCTTGTAGTAATGAAGCACGATACTGAGTTTTCAATTATAGCAGTTTCCTATTAAAGAAATGTACTTTAAAAAGCAAATCGAATTGAAGAAAAATATTAAGTGGAAATAATACAGGTTTAAAGAAAGATATGGGAAAATTTGTCACAGTGGTGTGCTATAATTGAAATCTGGGAAATGTGTATTAAAAACCTAAACACTTACCGGATGGAGAGAACTGATTATAAGGAATAAAACGGGTATGAAATGTTTAATAATAACCTAGGTGCGGGCCCACTTACACCATATCCTAGGTGAGTGATTTTCAAAATACAGTCTGAGATGTGTGTTCCACAAGCTGGTGCTGGGCAGTGTTGATACCTGAGACACATCAGTCATTTCCTGTTGGTGTTTGATGAAAACGAGATACACCCTCATTAGTTTCTAATCAAAACTAATATCTCCCTTCTGGTCCATTCTGACAGTTTTCCTGTTATGCCAAGTGGGAGGATGTCCCTTCTTGACTGAAAAAGCATGAAAACTATTGACCTGAATGCAGTAGATGGTGCGTGGAACAGCCAGAAAAACCTAGAGAGGTAGATAGTCTCATTAGCAAACCTCGCCATTAATAAAGGAAAAGAGAGTGCCTTCTCATTTTTTCCAATTCACAATTTAAACTTATTCTCACTCCTTTGACTCCACACTGAGAAGAGATAGCCCTCAGGGAATTAAGCAGAATTGTTATCATGTAGCTTAACCTTCTTTAATTTCTCCTTTCCACCTTCCTGAATCACCTTGCCTTTCTTCTTATTTGCATGGTTTTCTTTTCTTCCATCAATATCTTTCCCAGTCACTGATTTATCATCTATTTGCATATTTGTTCATACCACTTAATCACTTTATGTTAATTCTGCTCCAATACCAAACACATACTTGGGTTTTCAGGCATCCAAAACCGCAATACATGTAATTGCCCACAAAATTGCTACCAAATACAATGAATTAGAAAGCTACTGAGTATTCACCAGATTCTATTAAATCTAATTATCTGAGATCCTTTGAATTACAATGAGATTGCTCATAGTTAAAAACAAGGAACAGTGCATAGTTAATTTGTTAATTTCTAAAATGCTACTAATTTTACATGGTGCTGTTACTGGCTTAACTAGGAGTGGGGTAATTCACATTCTGTTATGAGTAAGGCAAGCTTTTCAGTGAAGGCAAGCCACTCGTGGCTCTTTTCTCAACATCTTTCAACTGTGGAAAAATTGTCAAAATTTAGAGAACTTGATGCACCCCTGGGTGGGGCGCTGATTGGCCTCTGAGGACAGCCAGAACTTTCATTAATGAAATCCATGTATTGATCATTTTCAAGATGTTTTTGTGACTCACTCCTTCCTTCCAGGTAATAGTCACCTTTAACTGCTCTGTTATGGATACTTATCAGGGCAAATTTCTGATTCCAGATTAGCCTCTCACTAGCATGTGCTAGAATTTAAAAAAAAAAAAAAAAAAAGGATGGTATTGGATTATGTTGAAGAATCAATGAATTTGTGCTGTTGGTGCTCAGGAAGCATTAACCAAAATGATCCAGCTAGATCGTTTAAAAGAAAATGCTGCCCTCTCCCTAGGCCTTTCCTGGTGTATTTTGATGCTTCTGCTCAAAGGAGACATGATCAAGGTCATTCTGGAGGAAGCTGGACACTGGAATGAGGCTCTTGTTTGCACATCACGACAGTGACTTTCCCTTTCAAGGCATGCAGAAAAGCACATTCTCAAATGATCAAACACACTCCCCACAAACAGAAAATAACTTGACCCTCAGAGAGCCAAAGGGAAGAATCAGGAAGCCAGAGGATCTCTTTGCCTAGATCAAAATTTTCTGGCCACCAGGCCTCCTGGGAAAGGATACCTTGGTTTTTCCATACTGTTTTGCCTTGTTTGGTTAAAGCAACTCATTTTTGCTGGGTAATCCATTGAAGTAAGAGGCAGGCAACCAGGCTGGCAGCTGTGGCAGTGGGCAGAGATGGAGAATCTGGATTCAGATCCACTGGCTCTATCAGCTCTGTGAGGTGTGGGCAAGTATTAAGCTTACTGGGGCCTCGCTTTTCTCCTCCCTAAAAATAACGAGAACATCAACTGTGAAAACTGTCTTAAGGACCTAATGAGCCAGGAAACAGGCAGTCCTTAGTAGGGGCTCAGTAGCTGTGACCTCGCTGCCGTTCTTTCTCCATATTCCATTTGCTCGGATGTTATTAGTAAGGATGCAAGTTGACAGCCACGGCATGCCCAGATCTGAACCAGCCGATCCCTCCAAATGGACCAAAAAGGATGATCTCATTCTCTCAAAGAATGTCTTATAATTCTCCGGCGTCACTTTGTAGACACATTAAAATACCCAGTATTAATTCTCACACTTGAAACCTCTAGACTCTGGAGAGGATGTAACTGAGATTCGGAGAAGTTCAGGGACTTGCCAAAGATGACAGTGATGAGCAACGGCAGAACAGGGGCCCAAACTGGGCCTCTTGTCCCCCCGAAGAGCATTTGCTAAGTGGACCGTGCTTCCTCCCCAATTAAGATATATTTTTCTAGCAGAAAGGGAGAAAAAACTCGCATGTAAGCTAATCCCCACCTTCGCATGCTCCCTTTGTACTCACACATGTGGGCTCCCCAGAGCTTTGTCTGCCGTGGGTTCTTCCACAGCTGTCAGACAAATCAAAGACCCACATGCAAAACGCAGCCCAGCCAACATTATGTGATGTGGTTTGCTAATACTTACTAGACTTGGGGTCTATAAAATAATGAATGGATTGCACTGGGGACTAAGAATAGAATTTTCATGTGGGACAAATGTAATCCTGAAGGGAAAAAAAAAGTTTTCCTGTCATTTAAAAGACAATGTGACTCCCTTACAGTGGCCTTAGATTTCTAGCAAATGAGAACATGCTGCCATCTCTTAAGACCCCCATGATGGATATAGTAGGTCCTGTTTCTGTTTTCTGTTTGACGAAAGTGTGTGTTAGAGAACACCCCAGAAGAAAAACAGAAACCTGGGTGAGGCGATGGATGTGTCTCAGGACACAAGCATGAGGGGGGCAAAAGGCTCTAGTTACAAAGCAGCCCCTTTTTGGAGGTGCTGCCACAGAGGAGCTGGGTGACCTCATAAATTAGCAGCCCCAGAGCACAAACAAGGTGCTTTTCTGAAGCGCAAGCACAGTGCAAGGCCAGCTTCTGATTCCACTCACCCTGCACTGTGCCAGGAGAAGACAGTAGAGCCCTAGAGTTGGAATCAGAAGTGGGCTAATTATCCAATTTTTAAAAATTATTATCATAGGGATGTGGATTTCTATTGTGGCCAAGCCTCTGTAATCCTTCCAACATCTCTGTGAGTGCTACATGAGAGTACCACTAGATAGCCATAATTCATCCATGCAACATGTTAAATTTCCCCAGCCAAGTCAGGGACAAAATGAACTAATGAAAATGATATCTCAACATAAGCACGCAATGTGCCCTGATTCCTTGCAAAGAACTGTTATTGCTATCCTCAGGAGAGAGGTTCCCTAGACTTATTGTAGGCAAAAGTCCTGGGGCCAGGTCTGCAACATTGCTGGGATCCAGGAATTTTCTTAGAAAAACTCTCTGCCTAGAAATCTATTGGCTAAAGTTTTGTCCAAATCACTTCACCTTTGAATAGCAAAATTATCCTGAATTTGATTTAGAGCTATTTGAAATGGTAAGATCAATCGAATCTTATTTTCTGTTAGTACTCCAGAAAAAATAGTAGCTTTAAATATGTCTGAAAAATATCATCCCTCTGAACAATCACACTAAGAATAAAAGGTTATAAATTATCAATTACACTTCCTAGGAAGACAGACTTATGAAGGCAGCATTCAAACCTGAGCTGACAACTTCAAGGAAAAAAGACATGGAAAAGGGAGTAGGTGAGAGGATGACAGTTCAGGCAAGGGGCCACATCCCTAATACTTTCTGTTCTCCTCAGTCTATTTTTTTTCTCTTGTTCCAATTCCACAAGAAAAAAAAAATATACATATATAGAGAGAGAGAGAGAGAGGGGTGGGGGGAAAGCATAAGAAGAGGTGGTAAAGGCCTAGATCCTATTTGGTCCTAAGGCACCCAATAATGAAGCACGTATGTCCTTACTGGGTTTTTATTCACAGGTATACTGTGTTTTGTCTTCCTTTTGAAGTTCCATGTCAACTTCTGGTAGCTGGGACACAGCAAGCTCCAGAAAAAAGCACACCACCTCATGGCGCTTTCTCAGTTGTCCCAGAGCAGAGTCTCGCATTTGAAATGAGTTACTAGTCCTCTGAAGAACGACACAACACACAGGCAACCCCTCTCTTGACAGAGCCTCATCCCTAAGCACAAATGGCCCTGTTAATGCTCGGAGATTCACTTTGGCGAATGCTATCATCCTTGATCTCGACCAGTCTATAAAGCTCCCTTTCTGAGGCCTCCTATGTGCAGCCCTGTTTTCCCACACCTGGCAGAGGGGATGGCAGTAACAATCTGCACTCACAGAAATTCCATCTGCCCCTTACAGAATCGGTATAAAATGCCTCTCCAAGGAATGTCCGCAACAACGGAGAAATGCTGCACAGTAAACATCCCACATTCTATTAAACACATTATGGCTCGTACATGTTAAAAACACACTCAGTGAGGCCAAAGTCAGTTTTCTCTTCCTGAACTGCATCTGCACAGCCTGTTTGAGATCCTCTTAAAACTGCAGGATGTTGATAGAGAGACAAATAAAAGCTCGGCCCACAATCGGGAGTTAGATTGCAGCTGAGCGAAGATTCTAAGGAGATAGAGCTTCAGCTGAGCCGGGCGGAAGGCTGGCTTTTTAGCTAGGGCCTATGAATCCATCTATATATATATACACACACACAATATATATACAAGCTTTGTCTTAATACTTCTGAATATTTATGAGATTTTAGTGTTTTCTTCACAATACTTGTAAATATACGGCTAAATACCCCATAACACATTTGAGCAGAAAATGAAATCCCGGGTAGAACACGCTCACTGACATAGATGTACACTGCCAACTAAGAATAAAATACTGCACTCGATTTGTTTCCTTTCTTTATCGTATTTCATGCTTTCAGTGCCAGTGTGTTAAGACATGAGGACTCACACAAACCCCAGCATTACTGTGTTACAGGCATGTTTTATGCATGTGACAATTCAGCTAAGGCAATCCACGACCTCATATTTCTCCTTCTATTTGAGCCAAACTGAACTCTGAAACTTGGAAATTCAGGAATCCCACTTGTCAAAATATTCAGGGATTTTAAGTTTGTACTAAAATGAGAGAAATCCATAATTAGCAGGAGACAGCCTTTTCTTACCGTTATGTTTCTGGCAAAAACAAACCCAGGAAGCACCTACCTAAGCAAACGCAGTTTGGAGCCCCCGGGCGTCGGTAATTACTCTATTCACTCCAGACACTCATCAGTCAGCAGAGACAGGAGAACTCTTGATTGACAAAACAGGACGCTGCCCTTGCTAAAGGGTAATGTCGGAATGCAAATTCCTTGATTTATCATTTTATGCTGGGGATTGTGTTACAACAACTCATTGTGGAAGCAACTGACTTTTTTAGTTGGCTTTTTCACTTTCAAAGTTACTTCAAGAAAAGGAAAATGCTTTGATAATTCATTTTCAGCATTTCAAAAAATACCCACTGGCCATTGTACATGAGACTTAAAGGAATCCAGGAGGACATCACTGGTAGTCACTCATTCATTCACTCGTCTCTTGAACAGTTATTTATTGAATACTTACTACATACCAGTCACTATTCTAGACACTGGGAAACAGTTATTTTAAATTATAGATGTTCTTAAGCCTCTTACACATGAGTGTACACGGAGTGGGGAGGAGACTGATGAAAACCAAATAAACATAGTTTAGAGGCTATTTGGAAAAATAAAACAGGGCAGTATGATGGAGCCTAAGAGTCATGGATTGGGGAGGTCTGGAACAGTCTCTGTAAGGTGGTGTTGGAGCTTGCACTCAGTGGTTAGTAGAAGGAAACCATGCAGAGTCAGTGAAAAGACCCTAAAGCAACAATGGCCTGGTGTGTCTGACGGTAATGTGGCCTAAGGATATGGCCAAAAGCTAGGTCTGAGAGGTGGGGTGGGCAGGGAGCCAGCTCCTGAGAGGCCCCTATCATCTGGCAGTGGTAGAGAGTTCAGGTGTTTCCTAAGTGAAGGGAGAGTGCCAGGAGAAGACAAACAAGGGCAACAACTCTTGCTGAGTAGCCAGAGAGGGCATGTTTCAGGAAGTAACATTTAAGCAAAGACCAGAAAGACTGGATTCAAGTTTGGAAAACAAGAATGCAAAAGAATATTCTAGGCAGTGGGAATCATTCAGACGGAAGCTGTGGGACAGAAAAGGACCTCATGTATTTGGAAAACAGAAAGGAAGTGGATTTGTTTCTCAGGGCTGATGGATTAAAGTACCGCTAACCTGGCAGCTTAAAACAACAGAAATTTATTCTTTCACTCTTCTGGAAGCCAGAAGTCTGAAATCAAGGTGTGGGCAGGGCCAGCCTCCCTGAGACTCTGGGCTGAATCCCTCCTTGCCTCTTTCTGGCTTTTGATGGTGGCTTTTGCTCCTTGGTGCTCCTTGGCTTGCAGCCGCATCACTCCCATCTCTGCTTCTGTCATCACGTGGTGTTCCCTCTATGTGTCTGTGTCATTACACAGACATCTTCTCCTCTTATAAGGACTTCAGGCATATAGGGTTAGGGCTCACATTAATGATCTCTTCTTAACTTGATGACATCTACACCATCACTAAAATAAAGTTACATTCACAGGTGTCAAGAGTTGGGACTTCAACCCATTTTTTTTGAGGGAGGGCACAATTCAACCCACAACAGGAGGCCACCATGGCAGAAGTTGGTGAGCAAGTTGGAGAGTGGCATGAGTTTATGTGGGTGAGACAGGTGTTACCTCCAACCTTGTAGACTGCAGTGAGCAATTAGGATTTTATTCTAAGTGAATACAGAGCCCTCATATAAAGGAGAAATGTGACAGTTTACATTTTTAAATGGTTTCTAGATGCAGTGAAGGAATGAATTTGGTTGGAAGCAAGAGCAGCAGTGGAGAAAGAGGCCACTGTGGTGGTCGAGAAGAAAGGGCTTCGGTGGAGGCAGCCATGGAGAATCAGGTGGACTTGACATACATCCTGGAGAAAGAAACAACAGGATTTGACAATGGGTTGGGCATTAGATGTGCAGGTGAAGGACGGAGAGCAGTCGAAGATGATTCCTAGGTTTCTGGCTGAGCAGCTGGGTAGACTATAAAGCCATAAACTCAGAATGGGGAGACGGGAGCAGTAGGTGTGGGGAGACAGTCAGGAGGAAGCTCACACATGACAAGTCCAAGACGCTCGTGAGACATTTGAGAACACAACTCAGAAAAGCAGCTAGACAAATGGGTCTGGAATCGGGAAAGCGATTCAAACTGAAGATAAGAATCTGAAAGATCTTGTAATGTACGAAAAATATTAATAAATTCTATTTTTGTTAATTGTCTTAATAAGGCATTATTTCTAGACACAGTTACAGTTGTAGATACATATGTTAGCTAAATCTAACATAACCGAAATATTTAAGTGCAGTTCACTGACTACGGCTCAGGAGACAACCTGGTGACACAAAAAAGGTGACAGGATATTGCTTGTAGTACTTGCAAAAATTGGTATATGGCCCGCAGCAAGTCTAAATCTTTGATTCTGCTATTATTGGGCCATCTTTATATTTGTGTGTTAATTAGGATGCATTTCAAATTGAGTAGGAAGCAAAGGGGATATTACATTTATAAATATTACGAGGCAAGTAAAAAGTACGATGGCCAAATCCTATCAGGGTTGGGTTTTGTGAATTTTATAAACTCTTTGCAAGACACCCAGTTATACAGCCATGACTCAAAGCCATGGCTCCTCAGTGACGCAGGCCAAGACTCGTACCAGTGCGTAAGATGCTCTCACCTTATGCACGAATGCTCCCGTGGCCAGGCTAAACAGACCAATTGCTGAGAGTTGTCTATGGAGGAGAAAGACTGTACCTGTTAAGCATATGACTTTCCAATTCCGTAAACACGAATTTTAAACTGCTCGTCTTCTTGTGTTTTCTGCCACCCCCTGACATCCAAGTGAGGAGCAGTTAGGCCCCAAGGAACAAAGTCTTGGTTCAGGTAGATTGCATTTTAATTCACTTTCAAAACATATCTATTTTAGCTTAACAGCGTGACAAAATAGGCAAAATAGTTTGAGCCAGAAACATTCTCAAACAAACAGAATACTAAATATTTATATTCATTTATTTAGCAGTGTTACAACATTTAACGTTCAGTAAAATTTTCAGGAAATCTATATCTTAAAAATATACATAATACAAATCTGTATTATAGATATATATTTATATGAATTGTATGTATATATACATATCTTCAATTTAAGCGATAGTCAATTTATTCTGCAGTAACATAACTGCGTAGATCTAAACTCAATCCCTAGCCTACATCATATATTTTCAGAATGGAAAATGTTTCCCATTTCTGTTAATCTAGAGAGACTGCAAAGTGCTTTCAAATGTTACATATTTAAAAAATAGATTATCATCTTGAAGGCTTTTTAGGGAGAGGGGATAGTGCTGAATTACTTTGTAAAATATGGGGGTTATGAGCCAGGCTAATGTGGTTACTGTGGTCATAGACTTTTGCCTGGATCAAAACCACAAGCGTCAAGAGCAAGTAGAATTCCAAAAATCACATCATTACAATAAATATAATTAACTACTGTAAAGAGGTCAAGCTCAGGAATCTGGGAGAGTCTAAAGATCTTGGAGCATATTTTACAATTATTTTCAGAGCACAGAAATTACATGGTTCTTGGAAGTAATGCTCACACTCAATCTGATTCCATCCATTAGAAAATCCATCCTGAGTATCCAGTGTCTCAAGTGAGCCCATGTGGCATCCAATCTGGAGGAATTTGTTTGTTTGTTTGTTTGGGTCTGACTTTAACACTGGGTTAGATTTCATCATTAGAATCAGCGATTGTAACCAGTTGGCATGCAACTGGCCCTGACTGGCTTTGCCTGGTTTAGTTTAATAAAAGGATTCAGTTCCAGGGTTGGCAATGCTGATGGAATTGGATAGAACAGGGGAAAAAGGCTTGATAAAATCAAACTTTGCCAAAAAGGTGAAGTACAATTGTTAATTTAAAACATCTTTTGTGATTTTGTCATAGCTTTACATTGTATGTTATTGTAACTAAAGACTGGACAGACGCAATACCAAAAAGATGACAATCAGAAAATTCGCCCACGGCAATTTTGACTCCAAGTATAAAAGTTATGATTCTAAATAATGTTTCAGAAATACAACTTCCTCAAGCCAAAATCACAGCTCAGCAATTAAGTGTTTTCAACACAGTACCACAAAATTAAAACTTTGTATTCAGAGAATATTGCAGAGCTTATCACTTTCTAATTACTCCATGAGCACCTACAGTATGCGTATTATGAGAAGGCCAAGTTTCCCACATTGACTCATTAATTCAGGCATCTCCTTTTAAAACAAAGTTTATACATTTGTTAGTGTTCAAACTTTTAAGTCTAAGATCTCAATTGGCCTGAATTTGCAGACAATTTCGTTTAAAAATAATATTTTGATGTCTTGAACTACTGGGCCAATCACACTCAGGCCTCATATTCCCTTACTTCTAAGAATTTGATTTTTTAGCCATTCTTTTACAACTCACAGAAATCTCAAACTCAGCCCATCTTGTAGAGCGTGCTCTCTGATCACACTTTAATGCACATGGGACTCATTTAGGGATCTCATCAAACGCAGATTCTGATTTGGTAGGTCTGGGGTGGGGTCCAACCCAACGTGGGTCAATGCTGCTTGTTTGAGGACCACTCTTTGCATAGCAAGATCATAGAAAACTCATCTTCTCTTGGAACTTGCTTTTCATCCTGAGCTCTGTCTTTCGGAAAACAGCATTATTATTTATCCATTAGTATCACTACACACTTCGCTTTACTTCACTACCAGGTGAATTGCCCTCCCCTCCTTACAACGAACAGACAAATCCTATTTGTTGTCCACTCTTGTTAATTCATGCTCTGAAGCATCTGGATTATGGCCCTCCTCTTCATGTACTTTGCCAGTCTCTTATATTTGACCTCATAATACTCACCTAGACTTTCCTAATTATCTCCTACCTAACTAGTCTTTTTTTCCCCACCAGTTTCCTCCCCTTCAATACTCCCTACCTGCTACAAGAAAATGATCTTCCCAAAGCACATATTTCTATCATATTATTACATTGCTTCAATACCATTCCCTCCATCTAAACTTCTGTCTCTTTCATAAATGACAAACTCTTACTTTTCTTTCAGAGTCACCACAGAGCTGCCTCCACTCTCACAGCTCTCCATCCACCATTCACAGCAGACAGAGTACTGTCTCCACAGGGCTCTTCCAGTATCTATTAATAACTCTTTCGTGGAACCAGTAGTGTTTTATAATAACTTACTGCATATTTGTCTACTTTTCAGATCTTAAAATGTTGAAAATCAAGGACTAGGTCTTTCTTACTATTTTTTTCTCAAAACCTAGCACAGTGGGGCTGGCCCCATGGCCTAGTGATTAAGTTCAGCACGCTCTGCTTCAGCAACCTGGGTTCTATTCCCAGGCATAGACCTGCACCTCTAATCAGGGGCCATGTTGTGGCAGGAACTTGCATGCTGAACGGAGGATAACTGGCACAGATGTTAGCTCGGTGTTAGTCTTCCTCAGAAAAAAAGAAAAAATCTAGCACAGTGCTTGATGCTGAGTATACTCACAGCAAATATTGGTTGAATGACAGACTTTTTAAAAATTTAAATGATCTAGTTGATTTAATGGAAGAAAGTGTTCTCTGCATCTAAAATAAATACAAAAATGAAAATGTTGACTATAATTAATCTATATGCATGGCACAAACAGTTGATTCTATAATTGAAGGTAAATAGCTAGTACCTAGTAAACACAATTTGAGACAAGAATAGTTGGAAATATGAAATCTGAATTTCCCAAGAAGTACAGTCTTGAATATTTCATTTCAAAGCTTCAGATTTCCAAAATCAAATCAATTTGAGTCCTTATTATTATTGAAATTCTATAAAACAAGTTAACTTGAAGTAAGGGATAACTATACGTAAAATACTGAGATGTACACAACCTATGCATTGACTCACCTTCGGCGCATTTTTTTAATTATGTGCCGACCATATTTCGAACACTGACCTGGTCTCTGCCACTGAATTCCTCATGGTGCTGTGGATGAGGATTGGTGTTTCCCCAGACTCCTTTATCCTGCAACAAGGTTTACAAAAAGAATTGACTCATGGCCTGTTGCAAGGGGTGTCCTTTGATCAAGAGAGGGCAATAGAAGTTTCTGGAAGGAAAGGATGGAAGGTGACACTGACAAAAATAGGAAACCATCAGTCTCAAAACACATACCCAGGCTAATGTCCACAGGTGAGCAATTTCATTACAATAGCTCTTTACTGTGCACACAGCATCTCGTATTCCCTTGCTGATTTGATCCTCTCAATAACTCTGCAAGGGAGGTAGGTCAAATATGATTTTCCCAATTGGACAGAGGCATGGATAATTAAAATGTCACGCACAAGGTTACCCAGACGCAAGGAGGACTAAGACCCAAGGCTGTGTTCACCTGTGGGCAAACCTTCCCTCTACTGCAGCACCCTGCGCTCCTCGGGTCTGTTCCGTATAGCGGCTGGCAGACTTCAAGCCGGCATCTAATAGGAGCGCTGTCACCGAAGGATTCACTGGCAATCTGAACAGCAGCGCCTGGAAACATCCTAATGTGGCTTGCGGGGAGCTGCTTCTGCTTGGAACGATGTTGTCTGCCTACCATCTTGAAATTCCATTTGTTTTGTTTTGTTTTGTTTTGTATTTTGCCTTCCCACTTAGTTTTATCTCAGCCAATGAAAGGAATTAGAGGATGTGTATTAAGGACTTAAATGGAAATATTTTTGCATAAGTTTGGGGAATGGAGGAAGCAAGTGGAGTTTGGAATAGAGACATGAACTAAAGTGGAAATGGAAAAATTGTCATCATGTGGCATTAACGATAACGGCCTTGGGTTGGCATTTGCCCTAAAACAAAACAAAAAAAAACAACTAGGTTCAGTTGTCTCAGTAGGGATTTGCAGTTCTGACATCCACCTTTAGGCAAGAGAAGTCTGAAATAAGGAAGTTAATAGAACAAAGATAAAACCACAGTGTCAGGCCCACCTCAAGGACTTCTCCTCATGTTGACAAGGCCAGTTTTTATAGGTAGCAATTCAGAATTGAAAACTAGTGGGTTAAAATTTTGAAGCCTTTTGAAATCTGAATTACCCATTTCTTTCAAATTATTCTGCATCCATACTTGGACTTGTTTTCAAATTCCTGCCTCAGAACACTTCTCCTGAAGCACAGGAAAAATGCGTGAAATTCTAAAGCCTGTAGCTATTATTCTGGCCTATCTGTTTAATCACTTGACCATCTAAATACTATATTTTGATTGTAAAAGTAGTCTCAAGAGATGTCAGACTGAAGGCAGGTAATTTTCCTTAAAGGAAACAAGTGACATAAACAGAATACTGACAGGGCAGAAACCAGCGCTGTCAGAGTCCATATGCTTGTATTTTTAGAACAGGATGCAGCGAAACAGAAGGAAAGGGATCTAGATAAATAAATGAGACACCGTTTGTGACAAGCAAAAGCTTTTTTTACCTATTGAACAAACACGACGTCCCCAATCGTCGCTGGCAGGAGCTTCACAGGACAGAGCCAAGACAGAGAGCCGTGCTATTTATGTAGTGATCCAATCCTTTTCCTGAACGTCTCACTACATAAAAGGCAGACCATTAACAATAGAATATTAACCAATTTAAATGTAATCGCTTGCCTGTGTGGAGAAGCTGCTGCTGAAATGTATCCCCACAATTATTTACGGGTCTCTAAGGCTCTTTATCTGAAAGGGGGAAACGGGAGCTGAGACCACAAAGACGTTTTTTTCATCTCCAATGATCCATGATAGATATAAACAAGATGATGATGCTCTGAACCTATTTAATTGACCTGACTGTAATAAACTGCAGCTGGATATTTTCCGTTTATGGTGTTCTAAAGCTACTCACACTTCAGACGTTAGGAAGTCATCACATTGCAAAGGTTTATCTTCGAGTCAGAGAATGGCAGCCGGCTGGAGCTGCAAGGGGCCTTTTGCATCCTTCCTTTCCTTTCCCAGAAAGCTAGGTTTAGGTTTGGCTGTCGGCCCATAAAAACCTTCCAAACAGCTATCAGGAACAAAATGGGTTTTCAAAGTCTGCATAATAGAATATATAAAAGCTTCCATTACTTATTTTTGGAATATGTATGTACATAACAGCTGCATACGTTTTGCGGCTATGGTTTTCAAAGAAAAACAAAACAACCAACAAAAATCCCATTATTGATAACTAATAAGGTGTTTGCGAATAAACAGGTAAATTAGATCACTGATATCTCGTGGGTTTTTTTTTTTTTTTTTCAGCAAAAACAAGGACCCACTTCTTGTTACTGCTTTTAACTTGGCTTGCATTTAAAAGTATAAGCATTAATATGTCTACGTCGAAAAGTATGTCTTCTGGCTGTGTCTACCTGAGGCAATGAAATTGAGCCGTGACCATACGATTCAGTTCAGGTTAGCCAGAAGCTCACTGCCTGTCTGCACGGATGCCAAACGGCACAAACTGGGACTTGCACGGGACACATTCATCACGAACAGGAACATGCCCAAGCACAGCTTCATCTAATACGGCACAGCCAGCAGCGTCCAGGAAACGACAGTAACCCAGGCGCAAGCGGCCCCAGCGCAGCTTCCCCAGCAAGGAGTCCGTCTGCGCAAACTCCTCAGGTGCTCGCCCGCGGAAGACGCAGGGCCAGGCGCGGAGAGGTCTTCAAGCAACTCCACCAGTGGCTGGTTACAAGGGACGATGATATCGACACATATAGTGCTTTGGTTCAAATAGCAGGGTTCTTTAGTCACGCTTCTAGATAGGTAGAGTTACGTGGTTACCAGAATTATCTTCAAATAATGATGGTCTGGAAGGGAGTTTTCTCTGCTAAATTCCAGCTGGTGAGTGAAGCATTTTGATTAATTTATAGTCATGCCGTCTCAGGGTATCATAAATGCTATAGTAGCATTTATGCTGCTAGTAGCCACTGGACACAAATAGCTCAAATGGAGCTCCTCCAAATTGAGACGCATTGTGCACGTAAAATACATGTGGGATTTTGTGGAGCTAGTGTTAAAATAGAACGTAAAATATATCATTAATAGTTTTATATTGATTACATGTTAAAATTTTATTTTGGATGTATTGAGTTATACAAAATATATTATTAAAATTAATTTTTCCAGTTTATGTATTTTTAATGTGGCTACTAGAAAAATTTAAATTACATGTATGGCTTATGATTCTATTGGACAGTGCTACCGTAGAATATTTGACCAATTTTCAAGCCTAATAATATCAATTTTATGCATTTTCGCAACCATGTCAAATACAATGATTTTTTTCAGCTGGGTTGGAAATTATGTTGTATTTTGCACAATCTTAAAGTAAATTTTTAGGCTGTTGAATTATGAATTAATCAGTTTTATTCTGCATGAGATAAGCTATGTAACTTTTGCATGTAATTGACATTCTCTAAGGAAAAAAGTCTAACCCTCTACATATACTAATTAAAGCCAATCTATGTCTTCATAAAAACAAACGAACACCATGTATGGCATGCCCACTTTGCAGTCGGTGGTGTGCTGTGTTCTGGAGGAGGGTAAAAGCATAAGACAAGGTCCCTGCTTTCTAAGAGTTCTGTGTCTATGGGAAGGGACTATCTTGCACACAAGCAAAATGACAACAAAACTATTCAAGTGAAGGAGGAGAGATGAGAACACGACATATGGAAACACGGTGGAGGAAGCAACTCGATGCCCTGTAGAGCTGTAGTATTATAGGCCCACCACGCACACCTGGGTTCCCTCAGTCCTCCCATGTTACAGATGAGAAGGTAGAGGTATGGAGAGGTGACATTATTTGTGTATAGGCAGTGAGAGGGGGAACACAGATGTGCCCCACACTGAGCTCTCCTAAAGCCCATCATTGTGCCTCTCCACTACAGGAAGGCCAGTGACAGGGGACATGCAGAGGGACATTCCCCACTGAGGAAATGCCATTTCTAAGGAACTCAACTGAAAAGCTCCATGTGTCCAGGAGAGGAGTAATTCTGTCTGCTAATCATAAGTTCTCCTGGAATAAACTGAAGGTCCAAATATCTGTTCCATGCTTTGTAATACCACGATTTTTAAATTTTTAAGACTCTCTATCTTGCTAAGAGTCTACTTGCCCTAATGTTTAGGTCCACCAGTACTTCTCCAACACCCCAAAGAGACAGCCCCATGATGCAGGTATCCATGCTCCTGGGCAGGCCGCTTGCTAGTGATGAAGTCCTGGAGGCCGAAATACTGTCTCCTCCTAATGCTCATACATCAAAAGTCCTCAACCTGGGATCCTCTAAAATGGATCAACAAACTTTTTCTGCAAAGGGCTACATAGTAAATATCTCCAGCTTTGCAGGACCTACAGTCTCTGCCATAAGCACCCAACTCTCCTGTTGTAGCATGAAGGCAGTCACAGAAAATACAGAAACAAATGGGTGTGGCTGTATGTATTCCAATACATTTTATTAATGGACACTGAGATTTGAGTTTTATATAATTTTCACATGCCACAAAATCTTCTTCTGAGTTTTTTTGGTGATTTAAAGATGTCCGAACCGGTCTTAGCTCACTGCCCCCCATCCCTAACCACGCCTTCTTTGTGAGACAGTCATCTGTCTTCTGCAGGGAAACCTCACATCCCTTGACTTGTTCTTTGGGTGACATGCTTTCTGAGAATTGTCATCCATCTGTCGCCTCAAATGCGGAAGCATTCAAGGAAAATCTGTGAACACTAGTACTTAATAGTACTAGTATGTACTAGTACTAATATGAATACTAGTAGGTTAATACTCCTCCTAAGTGTGGCAGTGAGAATTTATTAAAATTCTCCCAATATGGTCTTCCAGGGCTGGCCATGGTGGGATCTGGATACGATGTTTTATTAACAGTCCAAAATTGTGTTTGCAGTATTCGCTGAACTGTGTTTAGAAATGATGAACAAAAAAATTTTTTAAGTTATGAAATTGGTTTTTTCTTTCTTATTTCCTCGCAAGTTAGTATTCATCAGCTCCGCAGAGGAGGAAAAGCAAGCCCACATATCCCATTTCCATTTATATCCTGCCTGCCAGGCTCCCAGAGTGCCTTATATTTCCTCAGGAGTTACAAGTAACAGAACGCTTCTAAAAGTCATTTCATTTAATCCTTGCAACAAATCTGGGAGGGAAGTCTTGTTACCGCCTGTTGACACATGAAGAATCTGAGGCTGGTACAGTGGCAGTGCCCTCCTCTCCCAGCACTCTTTCTGTGCTCCCTCCTCTACCTCTGTCCTTGGAGTCAGCAAGTTCAAACCCAGCTTCAAAGAACTCCAGGATCAGTGAGTTCTTCCAATCTCTGCTCCTTTACAACCCAGGAAGAGACGTGAAAACAACTGAATTATGAAGCGTAAGTGCCCTCATAGAGAAATAAGAAGGGGCTGCCGTGGGAGCGGAAGAAGATGTGAAAAATGAATGGGAAGAAAAATAGAGGAGGCATAAGGAGAATGAGAACTTATTTTTGTCTTCCTGTCTTTTCATGCTTAGCACTCAATCACCCCCTATTCAAAAATGTTTCGGTACTTTTGTGGAAAGGAGATCAAATAGAGATGCCTCTGAAATGAGGACAGTCAATGGGTCTGTTTTAGGGTTATTAAACCCTGAGAGTTTAAAGTAGAAAATAATGTACTTAAGAACATGTCAACATCATTAGGGACAAAAGCCTTGCCTCCACTTTACTGAGTCCAGAATATTAAATTTTTATGGCTCTAAACATTGGCATTTTAAAATACTATTTTAATTTTATCTATTCATATGCAAGAAATATTTCCAATACAGACAAAGGTGTTTACATTCTAAAGCCAGGAAGCTTTGATGGTTAATACCAGTTGATTGCCCTGGTATATTGTCATTTGTAGAAAAGTTAACTGTGCTAATGTTACCATCTCTTGCCAACCTGTCATTAGTAAGGGGGTTAGGAGAAATACTTTTAGCCCAATTATCATCCCAGCTGCTTGTCAATGTCAGTTGTATTAGCACAGCTGAGACTTAACATTAAACCTGAGCTACAATCAAATGATTATTTAGTCTTTTCTTTTTAATCAGACAGTTGCTTCCTCCGCGTAGAATAATATGTGAGTTCTGTTCATTGATTAAAAAAAAAATGATGAAGTCCTAATTCAAGTTAATATGGATGAAGGAGCTTTGTTTTTCAATTGAAATTAATCAGATATGTCAACATTTACATGAAGCGTTTATATTAGTGGAGAGAATGCAGAAGCACTCAAGGATAATCCAAAATGAATTGTCCAAATGAACAATCCAAAAAGGAATTTATATGTTGTTTCATGGTTTGATTGAAAAATTGCAAAAGCTCAAAACTGGCATTTCTATGCATTGAAGGAACTTTGCAAGGAGCTTTAAAAATAACAAGGCCCACTTGGTTTCAGTTCCATCAGGACAGTTTTGATCCCCAACAACCACAGTAATATGTGACACACTATCTCCTTCCTTGCATTTGAATATGAATATTTGAAAATTTGAGAATTCATTTCAAAAATGTTGAAGCCATACTGTAAAGTTCTGACTTGGGCTTCCAGTACCAACAGACTGGCCAAGAAATGGCTCAAATGCTAAAGTCTGTGAAGGAACCTGGGGCCACATTGTATGTGGACTGAAGCAAACCTCCAAGCACGGGATTTGAACCCTGGACACCTTTATTCCCATCACTGCTCCTGCCAAATTGTAGCCTCCTTGATGTGCTCTTGTGGTCCCTACTGCGGGGTATATGGATCCCTGAGTGTAGGCATTGGATCCATCAGAGTGAGGCAACAAAATATCAAAACATTTACTCATGCTTTTTAATCTATAAAAGAAAAAATAAGCGTTATCTAAAATGTTGATTGATTCAGGTGGCCTTGCTCTATCCATGTTCACTAGTCAGTTTCAGAGATCATAAGATCTAGTCTTAACAAATTAACCCTTACAAATTACACAGTGCATTAACAATAATCCCTCAAAAAAGCAAGAAACTGCAGCCTCCAGATCAAAAGTGGTACTACTAACACAGGTGTTTGTGTTAGTAGTACTACTTATTTAATGATAAGAAAATAGCGAAGCAGATAGCAAAGCTGACCCCCTTTTACTTTAGATAGAAGCCACGAACTTCATCTGCTCCTTAGAAGTACTGATGACTTTCCAATAATGTTCATTTTTTGAAAGAAACTTGCCATGTGGATAGACTTTTGAAGAAGATCTTTGATATATGTATGGGGATGTAACCAACCACATGGTTATTTTGCTGGAGACAGTGTCACTTATAAAGTGTTCATTTCTGTGTACTTCAAAACATTGAATATGTAAATTTTTTCTAACCTGTTAAAAGAAATCTTCTAAATGATGAGTTTCAGTGGTTCCTGAATTTGTTGAAAGTAAAATGTGCAAACCGCAATACCTCCCAATGAATTTGAAGAATAACTGATCGACATCGGGAAAGATAACAATTTACCAGTCTCATTTCAGCAAAAAACTTGATCGCAGGCAAAGCCAATGCTCACTTCTTCCACATGGCTCTTCCTCTCTATGTGATGTCTGCCCACGTCACCTCTAATACCTTTATGACCAAGGATGGGAGAAGTGTCAGGTGAATGGAAGGAGTTACAGACCAGTCTGTCCAACTCATATACTTGACCAAATCACTCTTGCTTTTTCTAAAATCTCCCTGTAGTGAGGTGGACAATCTGTTGTTTGAATTTGAAAGACATGCTTAGAATACAAGGTAAATAAAGGCAGTTGCTATATCATCAGAGTTAAGATTAAGATGAAAAGCTACTTGCAATTCTGAATATTGAAGATGTGAATACAGGGGTATTTCACTAAGGAAGGTACTTCCAAGAGACCAAAAAGCAAGTCTTGTTGGGACAGGACTCACTAGGGCCTCCTGAGCAAGGCAGCAGAGGTTTGGCTGTGTGTGCACCCCCAAGTATCTGATCTCCCACACACATGCACATCTAAAATCGTCAGGACACTTTTACAGGAGTAATGAGTGTTTGAAAATAGATTTAAGGCAAAAGAACCAAAGAGAACATACAACTTAAGTTCAAAATTGCAATCATCATGAAATGTGCCAAATCTCTAAAGGTAACTATAAACTGTTCACAATTCTTTCAGCATAGTGTTAGCAGCTGGCACTGGAGGATGTAGGATTCAGTCCTAACAAGTCAGTAAATACTATCTTATAAGGCACTGCCAGAAACATATTGCCTATATTAATATTCATTAATTAATTTCAATACATGGGCAAAATGAATTTTAATTACTTTGCAATCAAAAGTGCTTGCAGTAATGTGAATGCTGATGATATAGCAAACATGGCTACGCTGTACATCTTACCAAAGCTCTAATTGAGTAAAATGCACAAAACCAATGTGTGAAACACGTTACCGTTTTGAAGATAGTCACATTAT
This sequence comes from Equus przewalskii, assembly GCF_037783145.1. NCBI lineage: Eukaryota > Metazoa > Chordata > Mammalia > Perissodactyla > Equidae > Equus > Equus przewalskii. Next base: position 74,048,515 of record NC_091846.1, read on the forward strand.
CTATGCTCACAAATGAAGACTAAAGCCACATACATTAGTTTACAAAGAAGACAATTGTTTCATCCTAGAATGTAAAAACTCTTTTATGCAATTTCTCTTCCAAATATAATTGTTAAAAAAAAAATCTTGTCCTCATTTTCAAAGGGTGTATGGTTTGAGGTGTTTCTCAAATGTATACCAATGAATAATTGTCCTTTAAATGAGTGCACTAGAGCTTTAAATCAAAGCCTTTTGATGACACAATTCTCATTTAAGATGTCAAACTCTCTTCTTTGACTGAGAACAGCAAGAGGAAAGGATTTGATACACACAGTTATTTTCCCAAAATCTGTTCCTTCAGTCCCCTTGTCATTATTTACACAGCAAATTATTGACAGTTTATGGGGTTGCCTACCCTGTGGCCATCAGAATCTCTTTCCCAACCACATCTTTCTTGTTCACTTTAGTACCTCTAACATTCAGCAAGTGCCTGGCATCTTGTAGATGTTGCAAAATGAGTGTTGCTGATATAAATGAATGTATGAATAAAAACTGTACAAAGCATAACTGGTTCTAGATAGGTCCTTCAATATCAGAGATTTCAAGAACATCCTTTACTGAGAGTCGGAATGGGGTGAAGGGTTTTTGTTTCCACGGGGCATTACTGGGAGGTGGGCAGTAACTCAGAGGCAGCCATTGGCTAAAAGGAGGGACGCCACCAGCTGGATCGAAGAGACCAGGAATATCATCCTACAAGACACTTTTTTTTCCTCTATCAAAAGCAGAAAGACAAAAGAGGTGAAACTCTCCTTTCTTCAGATATCTCATAAACACGAATCCAAGTACGCATTACCATTGTATGTGTATGTGTGTGTGTGTGTTAATGCACATGGGTGTGCTACTTTCCCTTTCCAGAATATATCGATGTTAATTTTTACTTAAAAAATTATTAAGAAATCAAACTTAAAATTTTTTTTAAGATTGGCACCTGAGCTAACAACTGTTGCCAATCTTTTCTTTTTCTGCTTTTGTCTCTCCAACCGCCCCCCCCCCACCAGTACATAGTTGTATATTTTAGTTGTGGGTCCTTGTACCTGTGGCATGTGGGCTGCCGCCTCAACATGGCCTTGTGAGCGGTGCCATGTCCGCGCCCAGGATGCGAACCAGCGAAACCCTGGGCCGCTGAAGAGGAGTTTGCGAACTGAACCACTCGGCCACGGGGCCATCCCTAAAAAATTTAATTATCAGGGCTGATGGAGGAAAACAGCAGAGAAAGGGCAGGACATAATGAAATTATAAGCCCCAGTTCCTAATGACTCCCAAGGACATCTTTAAGACAAGAATTTTAACATTTGGGATTGTCAATAAACAGAATGATAGTTTTTAAACCTCCCAGTACTTCCAGGCTCTTCAGCAACTTGGTGAAGCTTTTATAAGTCTATTTCCTAGGTTCCTTTGAAAAAACAAGATATATTTCAATATATATAAAATGCAAAGTATTTTGCTATTTTTCTCCCTTTATTTTGTTCTCCCCTTGGGCTCTGTTACCTCACGTTATAAAAAAAATAGGCAGAGGTGTTTACAGGGGAGGGGATGAAAGTCTACAAAATCTAGTTGTACAGGATGTTATTCTCCACAATAGCAAAGGGGAGGGATGAAATTTTCAGACAACTTCCAACTTCTCTATTTAGCATTGTGTCCTGAGAACCAGCTCTGGTTGCAGCCCCAAGGAAAAAAACTCATGAGAAGATCTTCTCCTTTGGACATATTTTACTGTAAGAGCAGGGAATAAAGGAGTCAACGATGGTGAATTATGGTTGACAGAAAAGGGAGGAACCTTGGACCTGATAATAAACAAAGCTTCTCTTTCAAGAATGGATAAGTGAGGTCTCTTATTGCAATAAGGAAGAAAGAGATGGCATGGAAAATAGGGGAGGGGGGAAGCTTTTCAGTCTAGTTGAAGAAAGTTTAAATGGCTGGGGAAAAGTATAATGCCCACTTCATCCCGAAGACATAGACTAATATTGTTAGTTGCATACAATAGAATATCTAGTTTTCTGACTAGTTCATGCTGTAACGGAATTTATTAAAGAATGTTGGATGCCTCAAAAAATCTCTGAGAGGGTCAGGACTCTGAACTTGACGTAGCACAGAAATTGAGCCTGGACTGATCCTCAATTCTACCATGTGGATTGTTCATGCTGAAAGGCCATTGTTGCCATGAGCTGCTGGTCAGCACCTGTGCTGTTTGGGAATTGTGCTGCTGAGGAAACAGATACTTGACCACAAGCTTGAAAAAAATGTCACCCACCCTCTCCATGTGTGTCCACTGCCTTATAATCCTCTCATCCAAACCCAAAACTCATCCAGATGCATCTATGTGCAGAAACGTGGTCAAATATGTGTTTTCAACTTTCCTTTATCAATGGTACGTGAAGGCAAGCTAAAGGAGGTTGAGTGTATGTTGGGTGAGCCAAATCCTAGAGTCTTTTACTGTTCTAGGATCTTGGGATACTTCAGTGAACAAGATGGAACAATGTTACTGCCCATTTGACTGGGACCATCATTAGGCATTATAAAGAGTGAGATGAGCATAAACTACCCACAAGGAGACTTGGCTTCTAGAACTTCTTCCATACTGAACTCCCTATATGACTTAAGGTAAATCACTTCCTTTTCTGTGCTTTAATTTTCCCATCAACAAAATTCATGGCTAATAAAATATGCCCAGATTTCTCAGTCAAGGTCTAAGCAGGAAAGAGAATTCACCCTAGATGGGTCAAATGAAGATGTTAATAAGAGAACAACTTATAAAGGCGTAGGCAGATTTAAGGGATGGTGAGACTATTAACAGAAAGAAGTTGTTACCAACTCTAGGACTGAAGAGACGAGCAAGGAAAATAGTGCTTGTGGGGCCCACTGAGCACTGGAGGTGTGGAAAAGGGATGGCGTGGTGGGAGCTGGGGTCAGCAGGGGAACAGCCACACCCAGAGATGTGGCAACTAAGCCTGGTCTCTGCAGATCCAGCTGGGACCTCTTCCTATTGCATCCTGAAGACCAAGCCTGGGAAGTCAGCCGCAAGAAAGTCTAGCGGAGACACAGCAGGCAGGGGAAAAACAACGGAGAATGGACTGGACAGAAGACAAGTGGAAAATAACCCACACGCCTAAATATTCCACAGAATTATTACCAGGATTCCACAAGATAACATCTACTTACATACTTTAGAAAGAACTTGAAGTGTTGTTTTTCAAGTTGGGTAATATTTGTATTATGGATAACTTCTCTTTTGGACATGTTATTCTTTATTCTGCTCTTACCAAGGGATTTTTGATTTTTCCAATTAGTTCATGAGACATGAGAAGCGGTTGGAATGAGTTCAAAGAAAGTACATGAAGGAATAAGTTTGAGGAGGGTAAATAGCCATGGAAGTAGGGGCAGGGACAGTCTTAAGGGAAAAGTTGTAAAACAAAGATTGTTGAGGCCAAATGGACAGGAGATGAAGGGATGTGGAGTTTAACCATGTGTTTAAAAAGATCATTGCAATAAATCCTCTTGATTCTCACTTTAAACTAAATATTATTCTCTAGATTTAATGTAAATAATAGAGCAGTAATGGAATAGTAATGACAAGCAATACAATCAGTTCGTCAACTTACACTCTTTCTCCATTTCATATAGGGGAGATATTTCTTAATTGTGAAAAAAAAATTTTAAATAAATAACATTCCTACATGGATTAGGAAAAAAAGGAAAGTTTAGCTTCCTTACTTTGGTAGATATAAATGTTACCAACTTAAAAATGAGTCACAGAAACATCTCTCCAAAGCTTCAAATATTCAGAACAAAATTCTTCAGAGAAGAAAGATGAGCATATGTGAGTGGTGACAGGAATCACAATGATTGGAATTCTGGCTTAAAGAAGGCACATTTTTTTTCCTGACTGATTATACTGTTTTCCATAATTTTGTTCTTCTGCTGAAGGTGAGTTAAAAATGAAAATGAAATATTTAAAACTATGTGAAAAAGAAAAACCTGGACTCCAATGTGTTTGTTCATACTTTGGTCAGGTGTCATTTTGGAATCTGCTGGTAGAAATTTTAGACTAGAAATCAGACAGGAATAAGACACTCCATCATGTTTTAGTAGTTTCTATTGGCAGTGGGGTCTGAAACTTAAATAGAATCCTTTGTTATTGTGGTACTTCTATGAGAAATGAAAGAGTGAAACTAAGCTTTAAAAATCCTCTCTAAATCTGCCTTTTCAAGATTGTTACTTAGGGAGGGTGAGATAACTCCGGGCATTGTCACAGTGGCCCTTTGGCTGTGCACAATGAGCACATAAATCTCAGCGGATAATAACCAGAAACACAGAAAGTGATTTAATGATGTCAAGAAGGCACCAACTGGATATTAGCCGCCTCGCTAAAGCTCAATAGAACCAGGTATATTTACTAAGCAAGAGTGAACAAGAGCCACAGACGGAGATCCAGGCTAGCAAAGATTAAATCTAAGGCTAGAAGCAGGATTCCTACAGAAGATCCTCAAGTTAAAAATAAGGTGCACTAGTGAATGGTAGAATCATTGCTTATGTTATGAGGACTGGATTCACTTAAAAATTTAAAATCTCATAGCTACCACAACATAGGTTTTCCAAAAACCCACTCACAACAAACATACATTCACTACCTGCCGACTTGGCGCTCTCTGCTTCTCGCCTCCTGTTCTCTCCTGTAGATTTGAAGTCAGTTCCCCACCAAGCTCAGATCTGCTTCAGGTCAGCCTTATGAATGGACACCATTTATGCCATTCCTCTAGCTCCTTGCCTTTCTTGGGCAGAATGAAATATGAATACTCATTGTATTACACTCTGAAGGTAAAAGCTGTGGCTAGATTGACGAAATAATTATGTAAATAATGGCAGATGTCTAAGGAAGACTAATGGCTGAAAAAGCTGAATAACATTAAAAAGTTAATATATTTAATGTTAACCTTTGTAGCTTTCGGTAATAATTCAAATACAGGAAAATTGTTGCAGAAAGCATAGTAATATTAAAGCAAAGAGAAGAACGGCTTGGTAATAAATGAATCCCCCAGTTTTCCGGGAAACTAGCAGGATATTATTCTACTTTAACACTAAAAGCTAAACACAAGATTTTATTAATATTGAGTGCCATTATTCTTTGTTGTATTGGACTTACCTGGAAAATGGAGACTTTTTATTTCTAATTATTTATTTGAATCAAGAACCTAAAACGTCTCAAACCTATAAGCTTAAAAAACAAAATTGTTACAATATACAAGAGGAATAATTATTTAAAAATCAAAATGTAAAAGGCTTGGTTGGATTTTTCATTAACACACGATAAGTGAATTATTGAAGCGTGCTAGCAGTGAATATTATATACTTACACATAAGTTGTATTTTCCTTCCCAAATTATTAGGAACCAACTATAACACAAGGGAAGAATGAGATTAAAGGGTCTGAGATTAAATGATGACAATTTTCTTACTTTCACAGGTGAAAGATGGTTTGAGGAGAGAGGAAAGGAGATAAGGAACCTAGTTAAGGAAAATAAGGATCTCCAGACAAATTATTGGTTATTTGAACATTCTGGGTTATTTGAACAATTAGGTCAATCTCGACATTAAAAAAGTGTTGGTTTCTCCTTAGGTTCCTTCAGGTAAGGCTTCAGATCACCTCACAAAGAAAAAAAAACAAAACACTGTTTAGGAGGAGCTGAATAGTTTTCATATGGGGAGACACTGAACGCTGAAAATGAATGTAAATACTTGAGAGTTTACCAATGGGCCCCTAACACTTCTGCTCCTTTTCCTTTTTGCATTTGTAGCCTCTGCCAATGAAATCTGACTTAGAAGACTTGCTCACATTCTGACAAAAAAATACATAGAGTTTTATTTTTTTATCCCGCTAATGAGACAATAAAGGTAGCAGTCACTGGAAAAGCCCCATTTATAGCTACAATTCTCTTAAGCCAGTTAACAAGATTTTTTGGAATCATCATAAATTGTCCAACATTTAACTAAAATCAAACTTTTGCCTGTGACTCAAATAGACTAAAAATTTATCTCTTACTTTCGATGTTAAATGATAAAATTTTGTGGGTCTAAAGAAGCACATCTGTTTTAGGCTTTGCATATTAGAAGTTAAAGCAAATGCAAATTCATCTGTGTAACAACAAAACACATGGGATTGAATGGAGTCTACGGGCTTCTGAATTTTGAGAGGATATTTTCTCTCTTTAGGCTCTTAAGAACATCAGAAAATAAACAAAAAAATGCAAAAAGTAGACATTTGAGAAGACAATTGACTTGCTTACTATTGAGGATTCTGGACAAGTAAAATACTAATGCCACACCTTTGTAATGATGCTGGAAAACTAGAAACATATGACTTACTGTGACAGTCTCTCTAGTGAGCAGCCATATTGTAATGCAGGCTCTATGAGGAGCATACTCAGTTATTATCCCCCAAACACATTACATTGCTCGGTTCTAGTCTGCTAGCTTGAATGCATATTGCTCCCTGGAAAGAACTTACAATTCCCTTTACAATGCATTTACAGTTGATTAAAGAATGGATTTGCAATTCAGAGTCTATAATTAGAGCAAAGGGTCTCTATAATTTCAGTTACCCTCATCCACTAATGATGATGTTATGGAGATTAGCCACTATTATAAGGACCCATGGCCACTCAAATGATTACTGAAAAACATGTACTGAGGTTTAGTAGCCCATTCTTTTACCACAGGAAGCCTATTATAAACAGAGTGTTATACAGGCTACCAGACAGGAAAAATGAGATTAACAATTAACACCTTGCTCAAAGGATTAGTATATCTCTTATGGTGTGATGACTTGGATTCTAATTAAAATTCTCAGAGGTGTGTGTGTGTGTGTGTGTGTGTGTATGTGCCCACATGTGTATACGTCCTTTTCTAGGTGCCTGCTGTTTGCTTGGAGTTTTAGAAAAAATGGCATTCTTCATGACATAAGGTGGTAGCAAACCTTTTTATCAGGAGGGCTTTCTCATTGATCTTTAAGCTGAAATCATGTAGTGTCTTCTAAGGAAAAATCTCAATATTAAAGTATTTAACTCTTCCTTGAACTTATTTGGCTAAATTTTTTTCTCATATGATGCAATTTCACCATTGATTTATGCAGTCGTTTCTACGGGATTCTGCAGTGGAGTAGATTCACTAGCATTTTATGCAGGCACAAAATAGAGTCTACAGTTGTTTCCAAAAGCAGTCCATCCGCTCTGAAATTAAGAGCTGTAAAACCATCATAGGGGTGTGGGGAAAAAATGTAAAATTTCTATTTATATTCTTAAAAATTCATCTTTTTCTGGTTTCTGATTGTGATATTTCAAGTGCATGTATAATTGACATAGTAGCATATGTCATTATATAATCTATAATAATTTGCATGTATTAAATATGTGCAGGGTTTCTTTTAACTAAAAGGAATTTGCAAACAAAAAGTATTTCCCATTTTTTTTCAATCTTTCTCAGGCATGTAAACTTATTCAGATACTCCTAAGTACTGATGCTCTCACTCCTTTTCCTTTTCTGAATTCAAATTGAGAGGAAAATAGGGAAATTTAAATTCATTTTCTCCTCAAATTCCTAGTTATTCTCAGTTTAACTGACTTAGAATTATTCATATAATGGTTAAGTGATTTCATTGCTGGGGTGAAAATGGTAATGAGGAAAAAAATGTTATAAATAGTGTACATTAGATAATGACTAACTGCTATGTTTCGGGAAACTAGAGAAAATTATAGGTGGAATGAAGCTTTACTTTAGGCTGCATTAAAACTTCTAATAACAGAATATTTAGTATAATCTCAGTTAATGAGGAAAAGGTGAGGTCACCAGACAGAATGAGCAAGAAAAAACTTTCTTCAAATTGAGAAAAATCAAACAGATTCCAATCTGAAACTACAGTTTGGCCATTACGGTACCTCTTTGCATGTAGGGCATGGTCTGTGCTCAGTAAGTGTCTGTGGAATGATAAATGAACAAATTTATGACATCAGTGCAAAGAATTCAAATAGTTAAACATTTATCAGAAGTAGTAATAAAAGTCTTGAAGATTTACATTGTTGTTTTTTTACTTTGAAGAAGATATATAAGATACCGAAGAATAAAATGGGAGCTCACAAATAAAGAGTGAAAAAAATGCAGACAGTGGATGACATATAAGTAAGAGTAACTTCACAGTTTGGCCAATCCTGAGTCAAGGTTTGACAAAATCCCACATAACTGCATGCTTTATACTCTATAACACATACACACTTGAAATAACCACTTTTTTCTCTATTTTGAGGGGAAAATTTTTATATGTCAAATGAAATTCTTTGAATAATGATAAAGAAACAACATAACACAAATCTTACGATTTTTCATTTCTGTGAATTACCACAGACATTTCTGCATGGCATTTTGTTCAGGAACTTCAGAAAATATGTGTGTTAACGGTATTACAGCTAAACAAATGATTATTTGAAGGAGGAAACATGAACAGAGGTAATTAAAAGGGTTTACTAGTGAGAAAACAGACTACATATGTAGGCAAAAATCTGCATACAGTTAGCATTTCTAATGATAGTAGGTGGGAAAGATCATTAAACTATACATTTATGATTATGGAATAAGGAGAATTCCAAAGTTACTGTAGGAAAATATTAACTGTAGCGTTATCTCTAGGGGCTTAAAAAAAGGAAAGAATGAAGATCATTAACAGAAGAAGAGTATAAATTGTTCCCACAAGAATAGTAATTAGATCTTTAATTACAGGTAAAGGAATATTAATAAAAAATTAAGTAAATAGGATAAAAATTGCTTATGTAAAGAAGCATGTTTACCTTAAGAAAACAATACTACTTATTAGAATATTAGCTATTATATTGAAGATGAAATTACTCCACAATTTCCATTGTACATGAAAGTTTTCATTCTTACATAATGTGTAATTGAAACATGAGCTAATACAACAGAGCTCAAGAAAATTTGAACTGATAAAAGTCTAGAATAATGCATTATGTTGAAAAATTTAGCCAAGTTTAGTCTGGAAAGCATAAGCAAAGCAGAGATGTAGTAACTGTCTGGAAAAGGTTTTACAAACCTGATGGAGTAAATAAGTCAGACCCATTATTCCTGGTGCTCTCTAAGGAGAAAATGAGTCACAGGATTGAAAGGAAACAGGAATAACATCATTTAAATGCACAGTCATGTTCCTATGGTATGAATATGTGAATACTTTAAGATGATATTGGCATCCTGAAAATTAATAAATGAGGAGGAATAACTTTTAAAAATGTCTTTTATTATTACAAGCTGCTACAATAGTTTAGGTTATTCTGCACAAAACAAAAGTAGGTGGTCAATTTCATAAGAGAAAAAAATGAGTCTTCCAGTTTAAATTGATTGTTAAATTACAAGTTGTTAGATTTGGAACACATGTTTGTTTTTTGAGATAATTTTATTATAAAATTAAACAATAACCAAAATAGAAAATTTAATAAATAAACAATAGAAAATATTTTTTAAATACATAAACATTTCTAATTTCACCACTAAGAGATCTGTGATTTTCTCCTGTTTCCTTTTTGTCTCCTTTCTTTGAAAACTTGTCATACATAGAAAGAAATGTTTTTTCTTTTTCATTTCAAGCAGTGGTTCTCAAACCAAAGTGATTCTGCCCTATTGGGGGCATTTGGCAATGTGTGGAGACTATTGGCTGCTACTGGCATATATTAGGTAGACACCAAAAATGCAGCTACACATCCTCTAATACAGAGGACAGTTCCCACAAAACGTAATTATCTGCCCAAAACCTTAATAGCGCCAACATTGGGAAATATTTGAAGTAATAACATCATTTCCTTATTATTTAAATTATTTTAAAGTATTTTCAATGGTGCCCTAAGACAACATCACACAATTTATCATAAAATACTTAACCCTTCCACATTTGCTAAAAAGAATGGTATTTTAAAATTTTAGTTTTCCCAAATATTTGTCAAATATCAAATTGATTTAAAAATACCTTAAAGAAAACTCCATAATGAATTTTCTTTCACATTCTCTTAGGTCTAATGGCTGTTAGGAGTTCATATTGTTATCATTACAAGATGACATGACATTAGTTTCTCAAAAACTTGAAGAGAATTTTAGAATATTACAATTTCCTCCACTCTTTATTAATTTCTAAAAATACCCATTTACATTCAGGCCTAATATTGATAATACTCTCTGCTGACTAAAAAAATTAATAGATCATAATGTTTTTCTTGATAAATGTAAAAACAATTATTCACCACATACTTTCAAATTAAGCCAAATTACAGCCATTTTATCAAGCCTGAGCTAGTTGCTGCTTTGTTCTGTCTTTTTTGAAGCAATATAACATTATGCGTAAACAACTCAAACTTGTGTCTCACCAAAAAAATTAAAAAACAGACTGAAGACATGATTGAAGATTTATTTCAGACATTCTCCCCAATATACAAAACCGCTAATTTTCCCCCACGCCTGTCAATTTTCCTAAATGTACAATTTATCTAGTAGGTTTATACCACTATTTTCACATGCTGTGAATTTTCAGAACATACATAACTGAGAAAAATACATTCCTAATTGTGTAAATGCCTGTGTGGATGGCTCTTCTACAGGGAATGCAATGCAGGTTTCTTTGTGAAGTTTTGGTGGCTTTGTCGGTATTTTCTAATGATGCTGTGCAGGTTGATCCCATTTATTAGGCCCTACTAGAGCCTCAGGTTGCCTTTTCCCCCAGTAGCTAAATCAAGCACTGTGATGAGGAAATGTAACGGAGAAATAGGGACTAAATACCGGAAAAGTGAATACAGTAAGTAAATACCCCAATTAAATACCATCCAAATAGAACCCCAGGTGAAGTTACCCCTGTCTACTGAATTCCCAGGGGCTCCCAAGACAGAACAGCGCTGTTGTGCAGGAGCCCCACATCCGTGTCAGGAGGTGGGGGAGAAGAGGCAAAAGGCAAGTTACAGGAAAGATCTCTCTGGTTAAATGTTCCTATCACCTTCCTGAGTCTAGAAAACGATTGCAAAGAATGAGTTCATTGGCAGCTTTCTTTTCTGTCTCAGATTTTTATCTATCTGAAGATAAGAGCTATGTTCAGCCTTCCTCAAGTACATGATAAGATAAAATGTAGTAAAAAGTAGCTGTGTATCATCGTCTTCATAGGTAATAATTTTCTGCTGTTTGTGTGTGTGTGTATGTGTGTGAAATATCAATATACATCTAGCCATGTTAGTGATTTCCTTTTGTTAGTGTTCGCTGATTTTATTTATTACTTCTTAACCTCACTGTCAGATCGATATCTTTGAAAACAGTATATTTATTATTACAGCATGCCAGCTAAAGTCTTACTGTCTTCCATTTTCTATAGGTGTCCAGAGAGGTTGTTGAAGGCATCATTCTAATTGGGGTAGAAGGCTCTCTTCTAGGAGGAAGTGATGCAACTAGTGTAACTAATGTGAAATATACACCACAAAGTTCCATCATCATAAAGATGACCAGAAGCAATACTCTTCCATGGACCTTCATTTTGGTCTGAAGCCTGATGCTACGCAGCTGCCATCTCACTAACAGTGGGTTGTTCTTCATAACTTGATGTTTCTTTCCTTATCAAACGGATTGTATTTTTCCACTGTAAGCTGTATCCTGCATTTTAAATCACTTTTCAAATTAAGCATAATTACATGCGACAGAGATTTACGTCAAAATTTTATCACTTCAAAATCTTAAATTTCTCTATATTTTCCATTATCAGGTATTCTTCAATTTAAAGGGTAGGTCTACCTATTTACAAGTATTTTAATTAAATGCTTTCAGAAATTTTAAATAAACGATGCCAAGAGCTGTTTTATTTAGTAGATTGCGGGAAGTACTAGTAGTATCAAGATCTAATATATTACATATCTGCTGTTTTTAATAGATATTTGATCATTAATACAGCTCAGTGTTAAGTGGAAACGCTCCCTAATCCTGATTACGTCCTTCAGAGTGGAGGAGCGCTACTTACATACCCCTTCTGGTTTCCCTCTCTGCCTCCAATCGTCCATCATACTTGGGTGCAGGAGCGTCTTATCAGACTGGGAGTTTGGGAGGAGAATGGGCATCTTCACTCTGCCTTTCTCCTCATGAGGCCAGCCGCCCACAGCATGGAGCACTCTGCTCTCTGTCACGTTAGACTTCATGGTAAAGGTGTTGCCCTCAAATAAGAGGCCAGCAGTTCTGCAGAACTTCCTGGAATTGTGTGGGTAAGTCTGTGATCCTGGAGTTCAGGATCAGAAACCCACTGTAACCACACACCCAAGGCAATCCTATAACTAGCCTTGACCCAGCACAAAGGGGCTATGCATCTCCACCTACCTGCTCCTCCATCCATCCCAGTTCTTAGGAGCTCAGGCAGGGAGGGGGGTCTTATTTATTGAGCCTCTTGAAACATCTGAATGTAAGACCACAGTAGCTTCACTCATGATTTTATCACACTGTTGATTCTAAGAAATGTATTTTTCAAACTAAAATTCCTAAGGGTTACTGTGAACACCCATACTTACGAAATAGCACTTTTCTTGCCATCAAGTTTGCAACCTTCATTTTCTTTCAAGCAAATTTCAAGTGGCAGAATTCAATTCATTTCTTCATTTTCAAGATCCTTTTGGATCTTGAGTTACTAATGTGCATACCATTTCTCTCAGCTTAATTTCATGAAGAAATTTGACTAAAATATCCTTATGTCTTTGTCAAAGTGATCCATGTCAATGGCGACTAGCACAAACCTGTTGGTACTTCATTAGAAATGTTCTCCATTTTAAATTTAATCTATCAATTTTCTCTCTTAGGGTCCTCCAAATTGTTAAATTTGTTTGATAATTAAAGAATAATTTATGTGTTGTGAAATGCACAGATCTTAAATTAACATTTTAATAAGTTTTGACAAATGCATACATCCTTGTAACCCACGCCCCAGTCGAGATATAGAATAATTCCTTCACTCCGAAAGTTTCTCTCATGCCCATTTACCAATCAGTTTCCTACTATGGGGGCTACTGCTATGCTGAGTTTTATCACCTTCAATTTTGCTTATTCCCTTCTGATGAAGTTCTACAGTGTCTGCAGATCCTTGTCTGTGGGCTCCACGCTGGTCTTTGTCTTACACAAGGTTGGCCCTAGATGGCTACCTCTTTTTGTAAGTTGTCTTATAAGAAATGGCAAAAATCCCTAATTAGCTTGAGAACTTAACTATGGTGTTGACAGTTGTCTTGAGTTTGGATTATTGAACATGACCTACAAAACACCTACAACCCTTTAGTTATTGTCCCAGGAATTTCTTTTTTTTTTTAAAGAACGTGTATCTGTCTCTCAGTGTTATCTCTGAATGTCGCTCACTCATCTGGCTGTAGATTCTTCCCACATTGGAATGTCAGACTTAGGAAAACAAAAACAAAACTGGGTGCTCAGATAAATTTAAAGTTCTGATAAAGAACTAATAATATTTTAGTATAAATATGTCTCAAATATTGCAAGAGACATACTTACATTTTAAAAATTATTCTTTATTTATCAGAATTTCAAATTCAAGTGGGCATCCTGTATTGTATCTGGAAATCCTATGCCACATGAATTATGTTCCACATAGGTTACAATTAGGTTACAATAATGAGACAAACATTATAACCCTTTTGGCAGGAAGAGCAGCTTCTCCTAGGGGCATCAGACTGAAAATAGATTTTCCCAGGGGGATGAATCATGAGGCATGATACTTCCCATGTCACACCATTAAACATACCACCTGGGTGCAGCAGCTCATTGGTTAAACCTTCACTGCTTCACGACTCCTGTTTTTTGTGTGAGTTTCATTGTAAGCGAGTTATACAAAAGTGAGTGGAAGTCTAACCAAAAGCCCCATCTCAGCTTGTGGCTCTTGAAGACTCCTTGGGGCAAGTCATGCTGAAACACTGATTTCCAGTTCCTTTCTAGTTCCCCTGTTGCTGTTGCTATGGCTTACCTTCAACCCTATATGCAAGGATATGCTTCTCAGTCCTGTTGGCATATTGGCGTCACCTGGGGAATTTCACAAATCCCAATATCCAGGTTACATCAGGGACTAATTAAGCCAGAATCTCTGAGAGTGGATCTAAGGCATTTTTTAATCTCCCTAGGTCCCTGCAGAATGCAACTAAGATTGAGAAATGGTGCTCTATACCAACCCAACATGCTGCATTCCATACATTTACAAGAAATGAGGGCTAGCTCTTGCTCCAACTTTCCCCTCCCCAGTAAGCAATTCATATCAATTTCTTAATGTCTTGCTTATTTGTTCCCCATCTTCTTCTTTTTTAACTTTTTTCTCTTCTGATTCTTGAGTCTATTGTTTATTTTTAAATTTGGTGTTTGAATGTGATCTCTCCAGGTTTTGACTCCCAATGATCTCTCAAAGGCTTGGCTCAGGTTCATCTCTATGGCTCCTCTCTCCTAAATACCTTGATATCCACTCCTAGTCAACCCATCAAGATCCCACTGCCAGGTCTGCTGGAAGCCAGGGTGATGCTACAGCTTAGTCAGCCTACCCAGGCCTTGCGCACCGAGGAATTTTTCAGTTCTATTCTATAGGTTGGTTATATCCCTTCTGCAGTCACTTCCTGAGTACTGATAAATATTCTTCTTGACTAATTATAGGGAAGATTTAAGCCCTATGCATCCCTCTAAGGACTCCAGATCATAGAATTCCCGGTTCATGGGTGCTCAAATTGACCAATGAAATTACAAATTAAGTCACAAATTATACAGTGAAAGAGGAGCACAACTAAAAAGAGAACCAAGTATCATATGGCAATCACTCAAGTTTTCCAAATATTTGTAGATATCCATGTGTGTGGCTGGCAAAAAGCTGTATTTCTGTAATAAATACTGCAATATCCATACAGAGTCAGGAAGAAAAACTGATTCCCACTTTCCATCAGATTCTCTGTTAGTCTTGGTAACTGAAGGACATTTGTTAATTAGCACTTGTTATTTGGGCCTTAACTGTAACTTTGGGCCTTAAATTGAACAGAGAATCTTACATAAATTGAAAACTTGTAAACAGAAAGTACTAGAAAATTTAGTTAATTAGAAAGAATAGGTGGTCAAATAGGGATATTTCTACAAGAGAAAATTATGTTGAAAGAGATAAGTTATTGCTTTAACAACTTTCAAGTGAATGAAAAAAGAAAGAAACAGAAAGAAAGAACAAAGGAAAGTATAAAATTTCAGCCAGGTTGTCTTTTTAACACTTGATTTGGATAACTCATAAAACATATGTCTCTTTTAAGTGAATTTTACCATATATGGATTTCTAAACTCAGTGACTAATGCTCACATTTCTGAGAATTATTCTTGGCACTGAAGCTATTTAGATACCACCTTTGAGCCAAGAGAAACACTCCCCGTCATATGCCTTCCTAGATCTTGTACACAAAAACACTGAAAGGTGCACCATGGTTTTCCACATAAACGCTATCTTATTTAAAAAATCTAAAAGTTTGCTTTTGAATTACATTGAAATTTATCTCTCCACAATTTTACATAAAAAAGTTTCCCCATAGATCAGAAATAATAATCCTTTACTCCTATATGTCAGTTTTTCTCCAAAGAAACTAGCACAAATGAAAAAATCCACTGCCAGTTACCTTACACACATGTATGAAAAGAAAACAGAATTAATACAAGCTAGAAGCGTGTGCATACCCTGAAATGCCATTAGTCTAAGAATGGGGTGATTTTTGACTATTTATTTTCACCTGTATGGCTAAGAAAACATAATATTACATGTCCACTTAAACAACACTTTCTCTATGGTGGACCATACACATGTATATTCAAGGTTTAATTCACGGTGTTGACATCATCCTTTACACCACTCGATACAGGCTGGATCTTGGTTTCCTCAGGGATTACTTCAGCAGTAACTAGCAAGATAACTTGGCTCAGGGCACTGCCTCTCATTGAAGTCTTTATCCTGAGAATCAAGGCATAAGTATATTAAACTCAATTCTACCAGGGACACTTACACTTAAGATAAATTATCAGTTTCCTGATCTTGTTTTCTCAAAGGGATGTTCTACCCCAAATAAAGTGTAGAATTTGTTGCTGGTTCTAAGAGTTATTTTGTGCCCTTAACTGAAGATCTATTCCTTACTAGTTGCTGGGTGGGTAAACCTTCCTAGCAGAAGTGCAATATCAAAGGCACACATGCAACAATGATGAAGAAGCAAATATGAGTCTATGCATCCAACCAAGTCAACAGAATCAACTTCCAAAATAAAGCCATATCAGACCCTGGAGGCATATCTCTCTTCCCCTCAGGCTTTTGTCCCACAAGGGTTTACTGAAAATCTACAGTGTTAGTCCCCGCACTGTGGGCTGGGGACATGCCTTCTCTGCCATTGTAAGGCTTATACTTTCCAGTCATCCTTTGTCGATATTCCTCAAACAATAAGTCAAAGGTAGGTTTGTAAAATGTCAAGTATTCATACATTTTGTTTAAAAGAACAAACATAATATCAGTCACCAAGAAGCTCCCTAATACCTTAACCTGTATGCTTTAAAAATTTTAGAACCATACAAGCTTAATTAAAGATTACAGATCATTAAATGGTCCCTATAGAAAGTGACTCTCTTATAAGAAAAGTGAGCACCTACCAGGGCTGTAAAGTTAACCATACATTCTGAATTTGCCCACTGAAGAGGGAAAAAAATTGACTAATGGACATTCTCAAACAAATATAGTGGATTGATATGAAATGGTGCCTTTACTCAAACCCCAGCCACGGCTTATCTCATCCCAAATGACATAAACCAACTCTGGCTGCAAGGATCTTAGGTCAAATTTTGAGAATTGGCACATGGAACACTCCAGAGTGTTAGGTTTATGGCCTATTTGTGGAGAGTGAGAATTTGATACATATTCTGAAACAGACCTTCAATTTAAGTGGGTTATACCCAATTCCTCTTAGAAGATAAATCTGAACATGGACAATTAGAATGCATAAAGATTTCAAAATGTCTTGAAAGTTTGAAGGAATTTCAAAGAAGAAGGAATTCAGCACACTGCTTGCACTTCAGACAGGCTTCATCCAAGCAAAAACTTAGTAGATAATCAGGAAAATGACAGCCAGTATAGGCACTGAACCAGACTCTGCTTCACTAGATCATTGTCACTCTGATCAAAAAGAATTTTCCATACTGCCCCTGCCATATTGCCCAATCTGGGTGAACACATAAAGTCTCTCTTTTAAAATTCAAAACTATTTGGATGAAATGACAGTCTCTCAGCAGAAAGGAAATGGCAAATAGGACTATCACATTTTTCCTGGAGTAAAAGAAGTAGGTGAACCGAAACAGGGGGGATCGTCTAGAAAGGCAGATCTGAAAGAAACTACCATAGCAAAGTGACCTGAGAAGCCAGGAGACAAGACACAGCAAAGACACCATTCTGAAGACAAATCACCCAAATCAACAATCATGTCTATGACTGGGGAAAAAAGTCCACTTTGCATCTTTCTTGGGAACTTAATGACACAGTGACATAAGATGATATCCTCAATTGAAATTGGTTTTTCTTTTCTTGAAAATTGACCTCAGTAAATATCACACTGTCTCTTCTAGTCATTTACTTGATTGCTCGAGCCCAATAGGTCCGACTTAACTATTTTCCGTAACTTTGAAAAGGATGACATTCATTTGTAAAATGAAAAAGGTCAAGGGCTTAGCAGAGAAGAGCTGGCACGGAACTCTTAGGGTGGCAAGAGGTATCTTAAGCAGCCCCTGGTGTCTGTTTCTGTGGGTTCCTTCTTTGTCTTCTTTCTCTCATTGTGGTTACTTCTGCTAACACTGGACATCTATTTCTCATTGTGAAATGCCTCTGCCCCTTTAAAATGTTTTTCTAAAATTGGACCAAGAAGAAATAAAAATAGGACCAAAAAATCCCTTAGGGTTTCAAGACAGGCTGGCATTTTCAAAACTATCATTATTAAACATCAAGAGCAAAGAAAAGGGAGAAGAAAACCATGGAAGGTTTCCTGAGTACTAGCTCTGAGTCATAGAGTGATTGTCTTTCATTTCTAAAGTGATGATACAACTTCTCTCTATACAATCTTTGGAAGCTTCTGGCCCTTGCACTGCCTAGTGTTTCCACTAGACAAGAGTTATGTTTTCTCCTTCCTCAAACTACGTGCTCTAGCCTTAAGCAATTGACAAATTCATAATATTTAACTGTAAGACATGGGCATGATCGTGTGGTGAATATTAAAGGCTGTGCAAATGCCCTGTGCACTTCTGGAATCCACCTGAATGCATTTCCTGAAAGCTGCATTTAAGGAAGCCAAACATCTGATCTTCACTGGGGTATTGGCTCCCTTGGAATCCCTTCAGATGAAAACTGAGGGGTCTATCTGTTGTCCATGTTTTGTTACTGAGGGGACCACACCCAAGCAATTGGACACCTTTTCCCAATTTTCCTGCTATAGAATAGGCAATTCACACAAATTGATTGGATTAATTATGATAATCTGAATCAATAAAAGTAAACAGATTGGTGATGTTTAAGGTTTGTATTTAAATGAGAATTACCTCCTTTATTACTTTATAATAATATTAGCAATTGCTCAAGATTACCTTTTGTCCAGAAAAAACAAAACTGATTATAGGTGTGTCCCTGGTGCCTGAAGTATCTAAAACCAATGCCACTGATCTAACAATAGAAAAGAAAACATATTTTCGTCTACTCCAAAGGCAATTTACCTTGAAGAGCACATTACAGAAATAGGCTTTTTTTTTTTCTTAAAGGCTAAATATGGCTAGAAACAGATTTACAATCATTAACAAAGGGAATCCCCGTTGGCAAGTGATGTCACATTTCAATGCTCAAAACTGTGTATAGGTAAGTAGTCACACGCCATCACGTTTCCTGTTTCGTTCACTAGCATTACGGTGAGGACATGGGAGCACTCCACATTTCCTTTCATCATTTGCTTTATTGTAGTGTTTGCAGGGGAAACCATGGCGCACGTGAAAGCATAGCACATTCTGCTCTTTTCTCTTATTCATAACCTTTACACAAAACAATCCTTTTTCAGATTAAATTTCAAGAGTTGGTCTGAATCCAAAGGTAAATTATCTTGGAGAAATTGAAGAAAATATAACCAGATGTGTTTGATTTACATGATTTTTTAAACGCACCTTGTTGATTTAAAAACAATCTAAAGCATACGATACTCTTGGACATTGATAACTTAGAAATGAGTACTGTATTTTCATCAAATTGTGAGAGTTATAATTGAAGTAGTGTCAAGACAAGAAAAAGTATTTCCAAATCTTATGATTTTTAAACTGTAAGTGAAACAAGAGGAATTACGCTGTCCCTACGCAGCACTCTGTTCTCTCAGATTCTGTGAAAAAAAATTAAAGAATAAAATTAACTTAAAAAGATATAGTAGAGATTTATTATAAACAATAAATATGTTATTATTTATCATATATTTTAATAATAATGGTTTTCGTGAATCATGGACATTTTAGAAGCGAAGATATAGAAAATTTTGGAAAAACTGATAAAATAATACAATGAAAAACTATGATAAAATACAACTGTGATAAATGTAAAAGGAATACTAAAGGTTGAATGACTGGACTGTGTCTAGATTTATAGTTTACACTGACCAACAGTAAAAGACCCCCACAGAGAGCCATGTTGGAAAGCAGTGACTTTATTTAAAGGAATACATTTTCCTTTATTGAATTTAGGGGAGCAAAAATTGAAACTTTTTTTCCCACAAACTATATTTTTTTGCATACTCCTCTTTATTTAAAAAAAAAAAAAGCAGGATAGCTCCTGCCTAAAAATAATGTGAATGGGAAATCCATATTCTCAATTCTTATTTTAATATAGTGTATATTTGAAACTAGGTGGTTCATTGGAGAGATAGTCACTAACCTGTCCTTAGAGTAAATATGTGCTCTACCTTTTACAAATGAAGCTGCTTATCTGGAAAAATTGTTAATTTTGTATTTCCCTTCTTATTACAATGTTTTCAGGAAAACACAAAGGAATTCATGAAAGCACATCATATCACACTCTGCTTTTTTCACTTATTCATAACTTTTCCACAAAGAGATCTTTTTCAGATTAACTTTCTAGGCTTGGTTTCAACCCAAAGCTAAATTATCCCAGAGAAGTAACATTCTTTCCAACCCTAAGTGTTCACTTTAGCAGGTGGATAAGGACAAAAATTTCTCACTGCCTATTATAAATCCTCCAGCTAGCCTCTTGGATTGGATTTAAGCCCCAGTGAGTTGAGGGCTGAGAGCCAACAACTCTAGGGGCCATTCTCAGGGGACAGTCAGGTCTCAGAGACCAAATAGTTCCACTCTCAGAAGTGAAGCATAGCACAGAGTTGGTGAGAAGACCCATCACCTCATTTCTGTGTAAAACCCAAAATTTGTGGGCATTAACAGACTCTGACTAGTTGGAATAGGTTACATTATGCTGTGAAACAATCCCAAAGTAACAAGAAAGGCTTTTATTGTTGTTGCTTGTTTGTTTGATCCGTTGGTGGTCTGTCCTCTCTTACTCTAGCTCACTATTTTTGTTCACCTGGGGCCTCTACTCCCCCTCATCTTCACTTCAGGACCAAAGTTGATGGAGTGGGTTCTATCAGGACATTGCCTATCTTAGAAAGAGGAAAGAGGTGTGGTAATTCATAGCATTTAAAGCTTCTGCCAAATTTGTACATGCGTTCCATTGGCCAAAGCAAGTCACAGGACCAAGCTTTAGTCAGTGGGACAAAGAAATATAACCATCTCCTGATGAGGTACTAACTTTTTTAACAATAATACAGTTGGCCACATGGATATTGCTGAAATAGATAATGATGAGAATCTTTCCAGTGGTATCAAAGGGAACAAAGAATACCACTCTTAGACCCAGACAAGTAGAGCTTCTACCCTGAAATTTAGAGAGCCCCTAATCTTGCCTCCCTCCTGAAGGGGCAAAGAATTTGGAGGGTCAAGTGAAAAACAAAAGAGAAAATGAACAAACCTGAATGTCAGTTCAATAAAAAGGTTTTAAAAATTGAGACATTCTTATCAAGATTGATGAAGCAAAAAGGAGAAAGAAAACATGAATAACAATATCAGGAATATAAGTGGAAAACGATGACAAATCTACAGACATTACAAGGATAATATGGGAATATTATGACTAACTTCAGGCCATTAAATGTGACAACTTAGCTGAAAAGGACAGATTCCTTGAAGGAGAAAACCTATCACAATTAACAAATGAAGAAACAGAAAATTCAAATAAATGGAGAAATACCCTATGTTTGCGGATTGAAGACTCGGTATTAATAAATGTCAATTCTCTCCAGATAGAGCAATAAAGTCAATGCAATTCCAATCAAAATGCCCACTGGCAGAATTTTTTTCTTTTAAAGAAAAGGACAAGTTTATTACAAAATATGAGGAAAGACACGAGATCTATATCAGTCCAAATAAATCTTGACAAAGAAGGACAAAGTTGGAGGACTCAAAAATAAGATTGATTTTAAAACTCACAATAAAGTTAAAGTAATCCAAAGAGTATGGTATTTTTGCATGGATAGAGAAATAGATCAACAGAAAAGAATAGACACAGAAGAAATATGAAAACACGTTCAATTGATTTTCAACAAAGGCACCAAGAATATTCAACAGGGAGAAATATTTCCCTAGACCAACCAAATAAATGTATGTTAATAAATGGATCTCGACCTCTACCTAACATCAATGCAAAAAATAATTTGAAATAGGTCATTGACTTAAAGGTAAAAGGTAAATGTATAAAGCTTTAAGAAGAAAACATAGTAAAATATGTGCATATCTTTGGCATAAGTAATATTTTATTAATGAAGACACACAGAGTTTTAAACATAACAGAAAGTTTTTGATACATTGGACTTCATCCAAATAAAGGAAACATCTCTGTTTATCAATAGAACACATTAGGAAAATATAAAAGCAAGCACAGAGATACAGAACATACATTTAATATATACGTATATACACATATCTTACACAGCATTTGCTTCCAAAATATAAAAATAAGTACAAATCAATAGCAAAAAGACAAATGACTCAATAAAAAATAGATAAAAGACTTGAACAGATGTTTCAAAAACGAAGATATGTGTCTAAAAAGCATATAAAGTACTCAACATTATTAGTCATCTGGAAAATTCACATTAAATCCACAATGAGATACCATTTCTCACCTACTAGAATGGCTAAAATTAAATTGAAAAACACATGAACACATTAAAGTTGTGAGAATGTGGAGCAAATGGGACTCTCATACATTTCCTTGTGGGAGTGTAAAATAGTACAAAGACTTCAGAAGAATATTTGGCAGTTCCTTAAAGACACACCTACACTCTGATTCAGCAAGTCTTTACATTTATCCTAGAGGAATAAAAATATGTGTATATAAAAGATATATACGAGTATGTTTATGTCAGCTCTATTCATAATAGCAAAAACTAATGGTTCAGACACCAATATGGATGCATCTCAAAAACATTAGGTGGAGTGACAAACAGGCCAAATTTCTGAGTTCATGTGTTATGAGCCCATGTATTTAATGTACATAAAAAAGCAAAACTACAATATGGTAATAGAAACCAGAACGATGGCAACGTACTTGTGGTGCATTTGTCCCAGAAGAAAGCACAAGGGAACTTTCAGGGTTAACAACACATCTTGATTCAGATGGTGCTTACTTAAGCATCCATATTTATCAAAATTAATCACATTGTATACTTAAGATCTATGCATTCCATCATTTCATTGTATAAAAACTTATTTCAAATCATGCATATGTATCTTCTCAAGTGCACATGAAACATTCTCCAGGATAGAACATATCCAATCCATATAAAAACCGCATAAATTTCAAAGGTTTGAAATCATACAAAGTACATTTTTTTATCACAATGGAATGAAATTAGAAATCAATAATGAAAGTAAATTGGAAAATTTTCAAAATGTGGAAATCAAACGTACTCTTAAATAACCAATAGGTCAAAGAAGAAAAGAGTAAATCACAAATTAGAAAATACTTTGAGATTAGTGAAAATGAAGACCTAACATATCAAAACTTCTAGGATACAGCTGAATAATTTTTAGAGGAAATCTTATAGTTTTAAACATCTATATTTAAAAGAACAAAGATCTCAAATCAATAATGTAACCATGACCCTGAGAAGAAGAGAGCACTAAACCTAAACCAAGCAGAAGAAAGGAAATAATAAAGACTGGAGCAGAAATTAGTGAAATAGAGAATAGAAATCAATAAAATCCAAAAAAGCAAAAGTTGTTTTTTTAATAAAAACATCAACATATTCTATAAACCTTTAGCTAGAATAAGAGAGAGAAAGAGAGAGAGGGCGAAAAACAAATCATTAAAATCAAGAATGAAAGAGAGTCATGGCCAAGTGGAATTTATCTCAGGAACGCAAGGTTGGTATAACATGTGAAAATCAATTAACCTCATACTCCTTATCAATAGAATAACAAATAAAAACCACAGGGGCATCTCACTAGAGGCAGAAAAAGCATTTGAGAAAATCCAATGTTCTTTAATAATAAAAACACTCAATAAGCTAGGAATGGAAGACAATTTTCTCAACCAGATAAAGTGTGTCTATGAACAACCCACAGCCACCATCACACTTTATGGTGAAAGATTGAATACTTTCTACCTTACACTCAGGATCGAGACAAGGATATCTGCACTTATCACTGCCATTCAACATCCTGTTGGAGGTTCCAGCCTGGGCAATTAGGCAAGGAAGCCAAATGAAAGCATCCAGACTGGAGAGGAAGAACTAAAACTATCCCTGTTTGCAGGTGACATGATCTTTTATACAGAAAATCTTAAGGAAAGTGTTTAAAAAAATCAATTGTTTTTCTATACATTAGCAGTGAGCAATCCAAAAATGGAATTAAGAAAACAATTTCATTTACAATAACATCCAAAATTTATCCAGTAGAATAAAATATTTAGGAAAAAAGTTAACAAAAGAAGCATAAAGTTTATACTTTGAAAATTACAAAACACTGAAAGAAATTATAGAACTAAATAAATGGAAAGACATCTCAGTGCTCATGAGTCAGAAGGCTTTATTGTTAAAATGGCAATATTGCTCAAATTGACCTACCAATTCAACAGAATCCTTATTAAAATCCCAACTCACATTTTCACAGAAATTGACAAGCTGATCCTATGGTTAATATGAAAATGCAAGGGTCCCACAATAGTCAAAACTATCTTGAAAAAGAACAAAGTCAGAAGACTCACACTTCTCAATTTCCAAAGTTACTGCAAAGCTATAGTAATCAAGACACTGTGGTACTGGCATAGGGATAGACACAAATATATCAATGAAATAGAATTCAAAATCCAGAAGTAAATCATTACATTGATAGACAACAGATTTTTGACAAAGGTGCCAAGAAAATTCAACAAGAAAAGAATAGCGTTTTCAACAAATGGTGATGAGACAACTGGATAGTCTCATGCAAAAGAATGAATGTAGATCCCTTCCTCACAGTATACACAAAAATTAACACAAAATACATAAGGGACAGAGATGTAAGAGCTAAAATTGTAAATTCTTAGAAGAAAATATAGGAGTAAATCTTCATGACCTTGGGTTAGACAAATTTTCTTAAAAATGATGCCAAAAGCATAACTAACAAAAGAAAATGGAGATAAATTAACTTCACCAAAATTAAAACCTTTTTAGGCTAAAGAACACCATCTAGAAAGTGCAAAGACAGTATTGGCAAATCATATATCTGATAAGGGACTTGTGTCTTGAATATGCAACTTTCAACTAGTAATAAAAAGATAGCCCATTTAAAAAGTGGGCAGAAAAATCTGAATAGACATTTCTCCAGAAAAGATATGCAAATTATCAATAAATGCATGAAAAGATGATCAATATCATTAGTAACTAGAGAAATGCAAGTTAAAAGCACACTAAGATACCACTTCCCATCCACTACTGTTGGTTTGCAAACTGGCCCCCATACACGAAGGGAAAGGAGGGAACAAAGAAAGAGGCAGACCACTCCAGATTGATAGGTGACAGGTTTAATAAGCAAGGGAACTTATATACGAGGCTGTCTGAGTGGCTGCAAGATGAGTAGTTCCCCACACCCACCTGCCATAATCTTAAAGGTTTATATACAGGCCTGAAGGGGGCTCAATCACATATTCAGTCCTGATGGAGACCAACACCTTACTCTCTCAAGGCTGCATCCTTGAAACAGCTCTCAGTGTGGGAATGGTGGGTGGAATATACATTCCAACGGCAGGGGAGGGGGTGAGGAGCCTCTGATTGCCTGGGTCCAGCTCAAGGGTCAACCGGCAGTCATGTCTTCTCAATGACCTCCTCCAACAACTATGTTGGCTATAATAAAATGGACAGATAACAACAAGTGTCGATGAGGATGTGGAAACATTGAAACCCCCAAACATTGCTGTTAGCAATGTAAAATGGTGCAGTTCCTTTGGAGAACAGGCTAGCGTTCCTCGAAATGTTAAACATAGAGTTGGAACCATCAATTTTGCTTCTAGTTATATACCCAAGAGTAAGGAAAATCTATGTCCACACAAAGCCTCATACATGAATTTTCATATGAGCATTATCCATAGTAGCCAAAAGAGAGGCAAAAACCCAAAGGTCCAGGAACTGATGAGAGGATAAATAAGATATGGCATGGCCATATAATGAATATATTCAGCAATTAAAAGGAAGGCACAGTTACATACTACAATGTAGATGAACCTTGAAAACATTGTTAAATGAAAGAAGCCAGTCACAAAATAGCACATAGTATACAATTCCATTTATATGAAATATACAGAATATTCTATAGAGACGGAAAGTAGATTAGTTGTCACCTAGGGCTGTGGAGGTGGAGAGAAATGGAGAATAATTGCTGATGTGTTTAGGAATAAAAATGTTCTAAATCGATTGTGGTGATGGTGGCTTATCATTAGTGAATATACTAAAAACACTGAATTTTACACTTAAAATGGGTGAATTGTATGGAATGAGAATTACATCTCAATAAGGGTGTTACACACACATACACACACACACACACACACACACACACACACACAAAAGCAAGAGCAAAATTGCTCTTCCAAACTCAGTTAAATAGAAGTTTCCTAGTTGGGAAGGAAAATTTTCTCAGATTGGAGCCTTTTCTAGATGTGAGTTACTCATTTTGTCACCATTTAGCAGAGAAAAAAAGGGGGAAGAAAAATGATAGAGTAAAAAACACCAGTTTCAGGAGGCTGGTTTGCAGTCCTGTTGAGCCATCTAGCTTCACTTTGGCAAGGCATTTAACATCTCTGGACTTCAATCACGTGACCCGTAATATAGGATCTTTGGACCAGTAAACCTCTGAGGTTCCCTGTATCTCCAAAATTCTATGCATTTTCCATGGAATAACTGGATTTACACTTTCATTACCAGAACACTATCTTTCTGTTCAGCATGTCTCCTAGAATTTCTCTCATTTAATTCTAAACTATCTGAAACCTTTTTCTCAAACTGATATAGATGTGATCTTGCTTCTAAATCAGGACAAATAGCAGTCTGTTATTTGAATGCCCATTGCTGTTATTTGCTACCTGCCAATTTTCTTGCAATGGAAAGTCTAGTTAGAAGGAAAACACTGAGGAGATGAATAGCACCGAGGGCTTCGTTTTACAGCCACTGAGGTGTTAATTTTGGATTTAGCTCTGTTTTTGAGAAATCAATCCCAACGCTCATATTTGCTCAGATTTGAGAGCAGCTGCATACCAGTTGGCCAGTAACACAGATATTTGTTATTCACACTCTTCTTGACACATAATACATTTCCAAACATAAAACAGCAACTTCCAGCCATGCAGAATAAAATGGTTTCTATGCATTACTAGGAAATTGAATACTGTGTTGGTGGAGTAGAGAATGGACTCTAGATGGAGGATACGTTAAATTGTGCGTACTTGTCCATAACATTGAGTCTGAGGGAGGGACGGGACAAACTGTTTAAAGCCTTCCCACTCCGGCAAAGGTCAGTGCCTCCATAAAGTGGGAGAAGATGTACTTCAAACATTTTATTACTAATAGTTGAGTCCATTATTATGTGAGTTATTGATGCTTATGGTGGAAAGTCTGGAAATTGAATTCCTGAATTGAGTTTCATGTATAACCACCAAAACTCACACCAGAGATTCTTGCATATTGGTTTAAAAAAAGTTTAAAAAAAAATAGAATTATGTCTATTCTCTTTACATTTCTTTTATTTTGCAGCTATTGAATAACAACAAGAATAGCTCCTATTTTGCTTAAGAATCTCTATTTGCCCAGATACAAGTTTTACAGTGATTATATTTGTTTTACCTGCAAAGCACGTATTACTTCTGAGGCACCATTTCTTTCTGAAATTTCTGATTCTGTGACCTGCAAGGGAGAGGTCAGGCTGCCATAAACCCTTAGAGAGAGAAATCCTCTGTAGTTCTATAGGGGTGACAATAAAGATGTCCTTAGAAGGGAATGGGGCTTCCTTAGGGAGCACAGGGCACTTGAAAACATCACACTGTCGGTTCTTTCTCCCTCCTCCCTCACTCTGATAATTATACAGAAATAAAACCAAGTCACAACATCCACTCATGGAAAGCTGGAGTGGGAAAAAATGTTACCAAAGGAAGTCAGACCAAGATAAGAAACAGAGGGAGTCAGGCTCACACTTTTCTTTAGATGATGTTTATGAGCCGATTGTCTATGAAAGAACCACAAGTTAACGTATTCTCTTTAGATGACACCCAGACCCATTCCAGTACTATCTGGACTTTGTTGGGGAGAAAAATGACTCTAAATACAGGGATCCCAGCAATCATTTCAGCCTCCCATGACTAAGAGGAAACTTTTCTTATGTTTATTAATTTTCACTTCTAAAAAAGTACAGAAATGGGTGATAGCCGTTCATTGTTCCACGGATCACATTCTTATAAATTACTTGAAAATCTGCCGAAAACTTTAACAATCGTTGAAAATAGGGACTGGATTTATTATGTCACCCTCTCTACTCCTATGTATGAATACAATTTTTTGTAATAAAAAAATTAAAAGACTCAACAAGAAAAAATCAAACAACCCGATCAAAAAATGGGCAGGGGACATGAACAGACATTTCTCCAAAGAAGATATATGGATGGCTAATAGACACATGAAAAGATGTTCATCATCACTAATCATCAGGGAAATGCAAATCAAAACTACACTAAGATATCACCTTACACCTGTTAGAATGGCAAAAATATCCAAGTCCAAGAGTGACAAATGTTGGAGAGGCTGTGGAGAAAAGAAACCCTCATACACTGTTGGTGGGAATGCAAACTGGTGCAGCCACTATGGAAAACAGTATGGAGATTTCTTAAAAAGTTAAAAATAGAAATACCTTATGATCCAGCCATCCCACTACTGGGTATCTATCCTAAGAACCTGAAATCAGCAATTCCAAAAGTCCCATGCACCCCTATGTTCATCGCAGCATTATTCACAATAGCGAAGATGTGGAGCCAACCTAAGTGCCCAGCAACTGATGATTGGATAAAGAAGGTGTGGTATATATATATTATGGAATACTACTCAGCCATAAAAAGGACAAAGTCATCCCATTCACAACAACATGGATGGACCTTGAGGGTATTATGTTGAGTGAAATAAGCCAGACAGAGAAAGACGAACTCTGTATGACTCCACTCATAGGTGGTAGTTAACATATAGACAAAGAGAACTGATCAGTGGTTACCAGGGGAAAGGGGGAGTCGGGGGAGGGCACAAAGGGTGAAGTGGTGTACCTACAACATGACTAACAATAATGTACAACTGAAATTTCACATGGTTGTTAACTATCATAATCTTAATAAAAAAAATGAAAAGAAGAATCTTTTATTATGACAACAATTTCTTTCTTCATTCATTAGAGATTTTTGGAACGTGAACCTGTGAGTTAAAAAAGGCTTAGGCCGGGGCTGGCCGAGTGGCCGAGGGGTTAAGTTCGTGTGCTCCGCGGCCGGCGGCCCAGTGTTTCGTTGGTTCAAATCCTGGGCGTGGACATGGCACTGCTCATCAAACCACACTGAGGCAGCGTCCCACATGCCACAGGTAGAAGGACCCACAAGGAAGAATATACAACTATATACCGGAGGGGCTTTGGGGAGAAAAGGAAAAAATAAAATCTTTAAAATAAAAAAAAAAAAAAGGCTTAGGCCTGTTTGCAAGAGGCTTACAAACGAGCATCACAGAGTCTGTAATGATTTAATCAGCATAACTTGGTAATGAAGAAAGACATGAAGGAAAGACTCTCCACTATGGACCAGAAATGTGTTCTCCTTTGAAACACAGAAAGTCTGTTCATATTGGAATTCTGAAACCCAAAAGCAATTTAAGAACATTTTGGAATGTTGAAGAAGAAACAACCTTATAAGACCTCTCCAGAATCTTCATAGCATTTATGAAGGCTATCTTCCATATGTTATGGCTTTGTGTCTATATTGTCATATGGGCTTAACATCGGGGATACATTCCGAAAAAAGCATCCTTAGGTGATTTCATTGTTGTGCAAACTTCATGGAGTGTACTGAAGTGGAACAAAATTTGCCACAGCAAAATATGTCTCTTTAACATGAAGATTATTTAGGGCTGATTATTTTTAAGAAACAAGTGATTCAGAAAGTTTTTCTTGTTACCTCCTCTTTAACTACCTAAGAGAATTCAAATATTAAAAAACCTGGGGCCCAGCCCTGTGGCTGAGTTTGCACAATCTGCTTTGAAGGCCCAGGGTTTTGCCAGTTCGGACCCTGGGCATGGACATGGCACCACTCATCAAGCCATGCTGAGGTGGCATCCCACACAGCACGACTAGAAGGACCTACAACTAGAATATACAGCTATGGACTTGCAGGCTTTGGGGAGGAGAAGAAAAAATAAAGAAAATTGGCAACAGATGTTAGCTCAAGTGCCAATCTTAAAAAAAAGAAAAAAAAAGCCTGTCTCAGGAAGCGAGCTATTACCTTAGCATGACATGAACAAGGTGGTAGACAGAGAGGAACATAGAAAAGCCTGTTTTCTGGGCTCCCCTCTGTGTTCTTCTGTTTGTGTGTGGCCAAACAAACACTTGTTTTCCAAACATCTGCTCCTTTTCACTTACCTGTGAATTGCCTTCCTTCCATTTGAAGTCCCTGACTCTCCCCTCCCCCAACATCTTCTTTTGTCTTTAGCTGAGGATGGTATTTACGGTGAGGACTTTCACCATTTTGGTGAGTTACTCAGTTTTCCTGGGTTTCTCCTGTGTATACATGTTACTAAACTTTTGTTTGTTTTTCGCCTTTAGTCTGTCTCATGTCTTAGACCAGTCAGAAGAACCTAGAAGAATAGAGGAAAATTTCTTCCTCCCCTATAGTACTTACACAAACCTAGATGGTATAGCCTAGTACACACTTAGGCTATATGGTACTAAATTTATGGGACTACCATCATATATGAGGTC
The DNA here is from genome assembly GCF_037783145.1 of Equus przewalskii. Classification (NCBI taxonomy): domain Eukaryota; kingdom Metazoa; phylum Chordata; class Mammalia; order Perissodactyla; family Equidae; genus Equus; species Equus przewalskii. The sequence continues at coordinate 74,079,205 of NC_091846.1, forward strand.
TGTCATTGACTGAAATATCATTATGCAGCACATGACTATATGTTAAATACATAGGATATGGCATAGAATTGTCTTTCATTTAGAATTTGTTGCAATAGGCAAATTACTTTTCCCACAGATATGACTCACTCCCTTAGTTCCTTTCCAGGTCTCTGCTCATATGTCCCCTTATCAGTGGTACCATCCTTCACCATCCTATTTAAAACATCACATTTAATCCCCATCCCTGACACTTCAATCCCTCTTCCCAGATTGACTTTTCTCCTTAGCTCTTATCATCCCCTGACTTGCTATATAGTCTACTTATTCATTCACTGTTAACTCCCACCACTAGAATTTAAGCTGCATGAGGGCAAAGGTTTTTGTCTGTTTTATTCCCATCTGTATCTCTAGGACTTAGAACACGGCCTGATATATAGTTTATTCACCCATTGGATGAATGAATAGATGATAAACTCAACCAGAGACAGGAATCAGTCATCAAGATGATTAAGGTGACGGTGAAATGAGTGAGTTGTAGATAATAATTTCTCACAGCATCGGTAATCACAACCACAATGTCATGGTCTAAGGAAAAGAAACAATTCCAGAGAAATGACTATCTCCAAACAAATATCTCCAACATCACAGAATCTTCACATTACAGAAGATATTTTAGGATTGTTTGCCTTAAACTCCCTACTGGAGTAGGAATGTCTTCTACAAGGTCCCTTTCTAAATGTCCTGTAAAGCAGGGTTTCTCAACTGTGGCACTATTGACAACTTGACCTGGCTCGTTCTTTGTTATGTGGGGCTGTTCACTACTTTGTACGAAGATTAGCAGCATCCTTGACCTCTGTCTACCAGATGCCAATAGAAATTCCCTCTCTGAATTGTGACAATCAAAAATTTCTCCAGACTTTGTCTCATGTCTCATGGGAGGGCAAGAGTGTCCCCTTGAGAACCACTGCTCTCGATAGTCTAGACTGTGAGGGAGCCTAGTCCATCATTGGATTTCTCTAATGATTGCAAAAGTGTTTCCTTCTGCACCAGGAATATTTGCTCGGCTGAAATTCTCTCTTTTCTCTCTTTCACCCGCCTCTCTCTCTCCCTCTTGCCTTCTCTGCCATTTCTGCCTTTTGCACTAACACACAAAAAATCAGCTTAGTCCTAAAGAACATTTCAAATATTTGAAAATAAGCATCATATCTGTTATGGGCTCAAATTGTGTCCCCCCACAAAATTCAAATGTTAAAGTCCTAATCTCCAGTATCTCAGAATGTGAACTTTTTAGAAATAGGGTGGTTCCAGATGTAACCAGTTAACATGAGGTTATAGTGGAGTAGGATGGGCCTTAATCCAGCATGACTGGTGGGCTTAGAAAAAGAACGCCATATGAAGAGAAAGTGACATGTACTCAGGGAAGATGACGTGAAGACACAGGAAGCACAACATCCACAAGGAAGCCCCAAGATAGCCAGAAAACCACCAGAAGAAGCTGAGGGAGAGGCTGAAACAGCTTCTCCCTCACAGCTCTCAGAAACAACCAACTCTGCTAACACCTTAATCTCTGCCTACTGGCCTCCAGAATTGTGAGATGATAAATTTCCATTGTGTAAGCCACCCAGTCCGTGGAAATTAATACAATATCCATGGTAAGTTTCTCGACTAAGAAGGGTGATTAGTAGAATATACCTTGATATTTGACTGCCTCTTGATCTTGGAAGCATTTCAGAATCACTCTCTAAGTCAGCTGAAATTGAACTCTCAAAGGTCACCAGTGATGGCTTATTTCCAAATATAAGCCGTTGCCTCATTCTGCATTCTTTCATGGCGCTGTTGACCTTCCCTGCATTCTTGAAACTTCAATAAATGTCCATTCACTTGTTCATACTGTGCTTTCTTTTCTTATTCAACAAAATGATTTTATACTCAGTTTTTAAACTAACTTTATTCTAATTTTATGAATCTAACATCTTAGTGTGATGGAATGTCTCAAAATGCTTCACTCTCAAACCCTAAACCCAAACCTGTTGGATATTTCAGGATCTTTGTCTCACAGCTATATGATCATCTTTGTCAATAAGAGATCTTTACAGAGCATTCAATTAGGTAACACACTACATATGCAGCACAATTCACTGATCCTTTTACATACATTATACTACTTGGCCTCCGTGACGGCTAATTTATGTGTCACCTTGACCGTTCTATGGGGTGCCCAGGTATGTGTCAAACAATATTCTGGGTGTTTCTGTGGGGGTGTTTCTGGATGAGATTAACATGTGAATCAGTAGACTGAGTAGAGCAGGTTGGCCTCTCCAACATGAGTGGGCCTCATCCAATCAGTTGAAGACTGAATAGAACAAAAAGGCTGAACTTCTCCCTAGTAAAAGGGAATTTCCTCCTCCCTGGCAGCCTTGAGCTGGGACATTGGTCTTTTCCTGCCTTCAGACTTGAGCAGAAACATTGGCTCTTCTTGGGTCCTAAGCCTGATGGCTTTTGGACTGGAACTTACACCATCAGCTCTCCTGGGTCTCAGGCCCTTGAACTCAGATTGGAACTACATAGATATTTATACATATATGTATGTATATATACATGTATATATGTATATATGTAGCATTTATATATATATATGTAGTGTTGTGTTACATATGTTACATGGAGAACCCTGACTAATACAATCTTGTAACACTATGGAAGACATACTGTTGTATTTACGTTTTACAAGTGAAAAAATTGCATTGATCCAGTGACATGTCCAAGGACAACTGTTAGAAGAGGCTGAGCCCTGAGCCAAGATTCAAATCCAGGGCTGTCTGACTCTATATCTTAATCCTTCCGTAACTCTTCTTTCTTTATCTGAACATACCTACAACAGAATTGCTATTTCTGTTTCTGTTAAGGGTATTCTCAGTTTTCCCTGTAAATAGATGCCAGTCTTCAGAAAGAACTTTATCTTCCCCAACTCTCTTACACCAATGCATCTTCCAAATCTATTCATGTGTCTCCCTTCATTTATATTCCAGCTGCTCCAACTATAAGTCAGTCTCTGAATACATCCAAACTGGATTGCATGCCTTATTCCTTTTCATCTTTCCACTGTGGTTTATCAGTTTTTCTCAGATTCACATTAATTGCATCTCTCCACAGCTCAAAAGTCCTAAGTGGACCTCCACTGCCTTCCTCAGGTCTGTGGCAGGACTGAAATTCTTCTGATTTGCCCCTACTCTGATTGGCCAGGGCCCTTACTGTACCTGCAGTAAGTATTTTCAGTATCACTAGAGTGCATCAGCATCCATCTTAGGGAGCCTCCTCAGTCCAAACTTACACTCCAGCTGAAATTCTTATATGGTAATTGGGCATCTGTCTTCTGAAAATGATTCCTTGATACATTTTCTGAATTGTAATTTACTGACCTAGCTAGGGATCAATTTCAAGGGGACTGTGCCATCATCATCTCAGCTCTGATTTACTTTTCCAACCTTTCAACCCACTGTTTTGCTGCATAAATTCTCCCCTCCAGTCAGACAAGCCTTCGTTCCAGCCCCTCAGCACACCCTTTGATTTTCACTCTCTATATATTTCCATATGCCAAACATGTGACTGGAGGGGCTGCTGAGTCTTTATTTATCAAAATCCAACCCATTGTCAATGTCCAGCTCAAAGTCTATTTCCTCAATGAATCTCTCTAGACCATTGACACTGAATGCTATCCCTTCCACTACTCAACTCTAATTGTTCCACTGCTCATGAGGTGGTATGGCTGTATGACAGGACAGAATGTAACTAACCAGTGTAGCCAAGGTTAAAAGGCAGGTAAGTGCCACCCACAGAAGAGACCAGTGCAGGATTTGAGGTCTCCGAGAACAGACAGCAGGCACACCAGGCTCAAGTGGCCCAGCGTTTACTTACAGCAGAGGAGAGAGAGTGTACGGCATGGAACCCTTTGCAATGTGGTGGTCTCCCCGGGGCCAGTGGGTCCACTCTACAGTAGACCACATCTCCCACTTCCTGCTGCAGTGGAAGCACCCGGGCCCCTCCCCCTCGGGTCTGACACACAGCAAGCTGGGGACATGCCTGAGGGGCATTGACACATGCACTTAAGCAGAACAAAGGAGTCCACAGTGAGTCCAAAACTGAGAAAGATATTCCCCCATGAGGTGGTAAGCCCAGCCTAGACTGTGAGGGTTCCTTATCTCTTGCTAAAGAAGTGCTCCAGGCCCAAGGCCCATTCTTGCACGGCTGAGTGGGGGTTGAAAGACCACATGCCTGAGACTGCCTTCCCACACTAACAATACTCACTGTCCTTTTCGTCTGAACTAGACATGTGCATCCTATATTGTTTTAGATCTATTTTCATGTATTTATGTCTTTTCTCCTCAACTAGACTGTACGCCACTCGGGCAATGTAATGCAACTTGGTTATCTTTGTGTTTCTCAAGGGACCTTGTGCATGGAGATATTCAATACATGTTTATCAATAAAAATGCTGAGGACAGTTGTACAAGTTAAGAAAGTTAGTATAAAGCCTGAAGTAAGGGGGAGATGGGCCCTTACATGTGTGCCACTTGGTGCAGCTACAGTATTTTCACAGCCGCAAGGATCCCTCCCTGTGTATATGTCCGATGCCTCCTCCTCTGACAGTTGCAGAGGTTCTAGGATCCTTTCTGCACCGAGAAGCTACAGAAATGGTTTACTTTCTTTCCCAATTAAAAAATAAATGGCACAAATTGCCCTTTGCAATTGCATAATAAACTTACCAAAAATCATACATATCACATATTCTATTGCCTTAGCTTATCCTGTTTTTCATAAGAAACATCTCATGAAGTAATTTGATAATTTATGGCTGGGTGAAAATATGTAATGTGACTTTATGCCAGAGTCTTTATGCCAAGTTGAGATTTAAGAGTTAATGACAGACTTTAATTAGGACAATTTAGGGTTCACAGGTTTAAATTAATGTGAAGTAGAAGAAGTTGAGCAGCTGGATGATTTTTGCTATTTCAGATAGAGAATATTTCCCTAAAATTATTTTCTAACACCAACATTTATATCACTTGCCTTTATGAAAGCTTTGAAAATTGTTTTCCTTATAACCCAGTTGCCTAGTTATAAATCACCATTATCAGCAGTTCTAAAGGAGTTTAGAGTCTAGAGATTTAGCAGTTTTATGCCAAGGAATGGTTTTCTCTTTGACCCTCAGCCCTCCAGGGGTTAAGGCAGCATTTACGGGTTCTGACTCAACTCACCCCTCTTCTGAACCTCACTTGCCAACCTCCAAACTGTGCCAAACCTCTGTGAGTCTTAGGCCAAAGCATGAACTTTGTCCCTCGGCAAGCTCAAACCACCTACCTCCCCAGGAATTAACTGCTTAGATTAAAATAATTAGGGTTCACCTTACAAACCCCGAGTTGAGGCTCCAATGACCTGTGATCAGAAATTACAAGATGATTATACCCAGCACGTCTTTGAAAAGTCCCATTGACAAAAGAACGACTGAGAATTATTTCCCAATTTTGTTCGTGCAAAAGAATCATTTAATGGAACACCATGTAGCTATGTATCTTTGCTAAAGCCAGCAGTTGACAAAAGGGAAACAAATTACTGAATTAAGCTTGGATTTTGAAAGCTATTTAGAAAAGAAGTTTCTTGGAAGTAGCCTTTTAATTTCTTGACAATACACAACTTTGATAGAAAATGCTAGATTTTCCCTTTAATCTCTTCTTCAGTCTTGGTTGCCCTCCAGGGTCCTAGTCCACCTAGTTGTGATTTATCGCTCCAGAGTTTGCTGTCTTTTTTCTCCCATTTAACTGCTTCACTGTGCTGCCTGAACCTTAACACCCAGGAAATTTTGGCAGACCCTCCAAGGAAGTCTCTGTTAAATAAATAAGTGTTCATTGGAACAAACTGTCCACAGCAGGCATAATTTTGCTGGCGTAAAGAGACAATATTAGCTTCCAATTTTGATGATCATATTTTGTGAACTGTTTCTTTTTTCTTTTTCACTTGCATTAAAAAAAAAAAATCCCAGAAGATCTTTCTTCCACGTAGCTAGCAATAAATGTATTCGCAAATGTCTACAATCCCAAACAAAGCCGTGAACTCATAAGTCCTCATAAGAGAACTGGGAAAAGTGTAAACTGGTAGAAATAACAGTCATTGAGTATATCCTCTTCAAAGCAGAGAAATGGAGTTCCTTCACGTCCTCCAGAAGGGGCCATTGCCTTAGAATTGTAGATAAAACTAACATTACTTATTTTAAAACTTAACTACACAGCGTCATATGAAAGGTCCTTCAATTCTCTGGTATATACTGGGAAAAAAATCAGGAAATGTAATGCCACTCTTAGGCAGTGTCAGTCCGAAGGGGAGAAGAAGAAGGGAACCGGAAGGGAGACGAAGAAGAAGAGGAAGAAGGAGGAGACAGCAGCTCTAACATCACAGCATCACTGGCCACCTTGTGGAGGAGCAAAGAGCTCTTCCAATTCATGCCAGCGTTGGAACATTCTGATAAAACACTTGACGTTTACAAAATAACCGCCATCCATAAAAATATGTACCACAGTATCAAGTCAGTGAAATAAAGACTACATTTAGAAAGATGACCATCAAGCTTCTTACACAGGTTTTGACATTTCAGGGGTGATCACTTGGCCATAACATCTTCGAATTGGGAAAAGTACATTCATGATGCTATTGCATAATCGAGGTCTCTTTAAATATCACATGATTCGTTAAAATTGAGCTATTTTCTCACAGTTCAGATTGCTCTTTAGAACCATAATCCATGCTGCTCTGGTAGAGACAGTGGTAACAGAAAACATTTTAAATCTATATATTTTAACAAATATTAATATTGATAATAGGTATGTATATAATGCCTGTTATTTGCCGCTGTTCAAAGCACCTTACTTATATTAACTCCTTTAGTCCTCACAATAATCTTATGCATTGGGTCCTATCATTTGCCCCATTTTAAGATGAGGAAATAACACCCAGAGAGATTAGGTAATTTGCCCAAAGTCACACAGCAGACCATCTAATAAAGTGTTTTAAAGTATTAGATGTCTAGTCTTCAAAGGAGATTCATCATTAGATCCTTTGCTCTAAACCCTTTGAGAACCTAAATTTGTATATTGGTGATGTGTAGCTTGGTTGGCTAGCGCCCGCTGAACTATGGTAAATGGGTGTTTCTGTTTCCTCTGAAGGTAGAAGTTATTCTACTCATGTATTTGTTTATGTTTGTGGTATTTTTCAAGGGAGAGTGATAAAAAATAAGATCTATCAGAAAAAAAGCAGGAAATTAGCACATTAAACAACTTTTGCAAGTAATTTTTGAGCACCTACTGTGTACTGCACTTGAATTCCTTCTATCATATCCCCACCTGGTGGTCACGTAGCCACTGCAAACCTACATGGAAATGCCTGTCTCTACTTTAATTTCTAGAAGAGTCTTAATTTACCAAAATTACAAATGCAAATGTCTGTTACTTGAGGGATACTGGTCCTATAGATTCAAAAGAAGAAGTGGCAGTATGCATTTCCAAGCTCCAAAGATCAAAAATACTGAGAAATGACCAGCATCAAGCTAAATTTCCCATTCTTAACATGTCATCCATGCCCAGTAAGTTTACTCGTCCTTGAACAAACAACAAACTCTTTTGTTTCAGAAGTAAGCATGCGCATTAGGTTGCCAAAGCCAGTGTCCAAATTTGTTCTTCCAGCAAATGGGGAGATGAGTTGCCGTTCACAAGCAAGATCCAAGCAAGATCGAGATATTGCAGAGCTCAGCTTCATGGACTGCTCTCTCCTTTGTCTAAACACGCTGTTGCCGAATGAGTGGCTATTCTCTGGCAGAACTGCATAGAAAGCAGACTGCAACATCCAGCAATGACAACGGTACACACGTATATTTACCCTGGTTGTAAAGTTGGGAGAGTTTGAAATTGTTTAAAAAATATGTGGCTTTTTAAACAGGGTTGTCTAAGCAATAATGAAATTGAAACATTTCTTCAAAACAATGTCTACCTAAAACATTTTAAAATTAAAAAATAAAGCAGTTCAAATTGAGTAATGGTGATCTTGGGCACAATAGAGCTGACTGGCAGAAGTTTACTTCGCAGCAGAATTTACTGCAAACTATTTTATCAAGAAATAGTTTAAACAGATTAAATTAAACCATTTCATTAAAAATGCCTATAACATGAGTTCTATTTCTGAAATAGACTATAATAATATATAATTTATAATTTATACATAAAATAGTGCTTCCAGTTTTTAATAAATATATGTGTAAGAATTTTACAACACTTTGATAAATAGGTTTTTGACACTCTATCTTTAAATAATCATGAAAAAAAGAAGTTTACCTCTGTTAGGCCAGGTCCAGCTGGGCATAGTGTAAAATGCAATGACCCTTTGGTAATTACCCTGCAGATTTAAGCAGTGGAACTGGGCAGTCAAGGTAATTCATGCCCTAGTCATCCACATTGTCCTCAACCAACTGGCTAATTGAAAGAAGATTTAGGATGGGCAAAAAGAGATAAAACAGGGACTCTCAATTTCATGAGGGGATGGGATAGATTAGAAAGCATAAATGCCATTTCTTCTCCTGGACATGTACAAATTCAACACAAACACTCAGCCTGTATCTGGGAGCAACATTCTGCCTCCAGGAGAAACAAAAGTAAATATGGGTGTGGATAACAAGATATTTTAGGAAAACCTTGTTCAAACCAGTCTATTCACTAGCTGTGAGGTGAGGTTGCTGATTATCTTCTAGAAATGTTTCATAACTGTTATATAAATAATTCTTGGACATAGGAAGAAAAAAATATTTTGCTACTGATTTACAAGAACTGCCTTCACAAAATTATTAGTGCTTCTTGGTTATATGGACTGATATTCAATGTTGTAACTGTATTTACAAAGGAGGGCAATGAGAACAGGGCAGGAGAGGGTGGACGGGATGTGAAGATCTCAGGGAAGGAGGCAGATGGGTCACAAGTGAAAGATGACGGGGACTTGTACAAAATCTGTCCACTCCGTCGTTTAAGCTCTCAGAGTTCATAATGCATCTATTGATTCATTCAGCAAATACAGTCTAGGTGCCTTCTATAGCTAGGGGACCAATGTGAATAAGCTACAGTGTCTGCTCTCATAGTTCCAGAATATAGACTCTCAGGATTGGAAGCTACATTCCTGCCAATTTTCCAGCTAAGGCATGAATCCCTTCTATAAAATCTCTTCCAAAGCTTTATGCTACCACCCGAGAGTTAGCATTAATAGCTAAGACGTATTTGTTCTCTGACAAATACTGCTGCTAAGCCACATTTCTTCCTTGTCATATTTCCGCAGTAGATTTTGTTTGTTTGTTGAAATTTAAGTGCACAATCTTACATCTACATTATCTTGCACAATGGACCAACTTTTAAAAAAAGAACCTGTCCCATTGTTCCCGCTTATTAAGAACTTTTTGGAGCCAGGGTATTCATTAGCCCTCCCTACACTGGGTTATTTGCACATATGACAAGCAGGTCCGCCATAACTTCATGTAACTGGTCATAAAGATGTTGACCAAGACAGAGTCCTATTCCTGAAACACAGGCTTGCCTGTCAGGCTGAATCTCTGCTACCAGCATCTGGAGTTGGGTCAACAAGTTTTTACCACCAGGCTCTTAACAGCATGCTATTTTAGTAATTTATTTATCTGCAAATTGTAAAATAAAGGTCCTTTAGAATCCTACCAATTAAACGATGGTAAGTTATACGGAAAATAAACTGTTTAGTTGGTCCCCAAAACATGCATCAGGTATATATAGAGATTGATTACGTATGCTGATCTCCCAAAGAGTCCCGTTCATGCCTGGGGCCCTGGTTCACTCTCTAAGAATCCTGCTGTGGATGATAAATTATATATTTATGGCCCCCTGAATTATGGGCAATGGAGCCAGTGAGCCAAATTTCTGCCAGTGTCTCCCCTGTAAATTCCTTGGTCGCCTCTCAAGTAGGTTTAGGAAAGCAGTTTTCTCTCCTTCTTACAATAGCATCTGTGGAGTTCTTAGGCATCTTTACCACCACGGAACAATAAATATTTGAGGGCCAGGATCAGTCATTGCTTTATCCTAGCTGCCAACAGGGTGCCTGGAACACACAGGCACTCAATACATGTTTATTGAGTGAAAACTGATTTAATGAATGTTTCTGTTAACCAATGACCTAATCTGTCCAATGTGATTCTGGGACTTTATGAATAGATTCTCAGGTTGATGAGGATACGTGGATGTAAATGTGAATCTTGCCTGTCTGGACCGTATTTGTCTCTTGGCGCATCCCATTTGAGGATTTTATTTCCTCTGCTCTTTCATACTTTCAGACTGTCAGCTGGGCCTTCCAAGTAACAAATAACACTTTGCCTCCTAGCACGGGGCCTCTTGAGACTTGAATTAAGCAATAGATGTCCCTTCAAAGGTCCTGGGTACCCACAACTGAGTGGGAACGTGGCTTCACCCCTTCGCTGCTCCTGTGCCCACGTAAACAACTAAAGTGTCTGGATACAACGATGGGCTCTATAACACAGACTTCTAGTCAGAGACCGTAGGCCTTTGTTTCAGCCACTCACATTGCTTTGCTAAATTTTTCACAATCGTTTAAGCATACTATTTTGTTTGTTTCCCATGACATAAATAAAAACAATCTGTACAAAAAGGAAAAAAAAAGTTTAAATATGAGTCATTCTAACTTTGAGGACAAATCCTATATTTAGTCTCCTTAATTATGGTCTACATTCAGAGGCAGGAGTCAAATTATTATCTCATGCCTTTCAAAAGACATTTAGTTTAATGTAATTAAAAATTCTATTGATTCCCTACTGTGTGTAACATATATATCCCTACACTTTCTGAACAGTAGGAAAAATGAAATATTCAAATGGTATGGCTTTTTTCTCTAACAGGGAAAACATATGAGATGAAATCTTTGTGCATTGGCTAGTAGATGCCAGGAATACAACTTATTTTTAGAATAATTTTAGGCTCACTTCAGAAAACAGTTGAGTGCATTTTCATAAAGTCCTCCGGTTTCCATGGCAAATGGGGCCATTATTTCTTCTGAAACGGAAGGCTTTTACTTACACTTTCCAAATGCTTTTCATATTGTGCCAAAAACTCAAGTCAGTCTAGAAACAAGTACACTAGTGGCTTATTGTTAAAAGCAGTTCTTACATAAAAATGTGCAGCAGGTCAGAGTGACCTTCTGCGGAGGCCTGTGGAGATAGCCGGACCCCACACTCCAGTCAAATGGCATGTTTGCATCTAGATGTAGACAGTGGGGGGGCATATGAGGAGTTTTAATGATCTGGTACACCTCACCATGATGAGATATAAAAACAATAAGTTTAGATGTTCTCCATGAAAGCCATAATGGTTATTTCTTAAGTTACAAGATATAGGCTCTAAAAATCACTTATATGCAAACCCATTTTATAGCTAATATGCATTAGACATATTAAAGCATAAAATACAAAACTATGTAATTTTGTAAGCTCTGCTTAATTTCATGATAGGTGATGATATTTCTTCCTTAGAGGATCATGGAATTTTTAATCTTAAATGTTAAATGGATTTTGGAAATGCAACTAATTAGACTAATAAATATCAACATGATATTTATATTGTTTATTGGTTTTTTGCTTGTAAAAAAATTATACAACTGCTATGGGAAATCAGTTACAAATTAAAACTTCTAGATAAAAATTAGAGTTGAATCACCTTTTCCTTTCAGCATAAATTTAGTATATAGTGTTAACTTTAAAATTAATGGAGCTAAATCTAAAATAATTTTAATACTAAATCATACCTTTTCACTTAATATCAATCTTTATTAGCCATCTTTTTAACTGCCTATTTAACTGTATCTATGGACTGCAGGATCTCTCTATAGGAAATATATAACAACTAATTTGCAGCTAATATTTATGTATAACTAATATGTTACTACTCAGGGAGGGGCTATTCAAATATGCAATCTTCCTTTGATATGTATCTTAGATGAACTAGTTGGGTCAAGTTAGGATGGCAAGCTCTTCTGTCTGCTGACAACTGACCAGCAGAACTTATTCTTCAAAACACAATGCTAGCCCTATTCAACAAGCTTCTAGTCTTTATTCCATATCCTAAGCTTTGAAGCCAATTTGCTATATCTCATTCAGGCTCCTATCTCTACAGTAACATAAGCAGCTCCACTTTCATTCTTTCAACATCTCAAATCACGTTTGATGATAAACTGACCGTAAGCTTGCTTCTGTCATTTTCATTTTTGTATGAATGGAATCATTTTGGATATTTTGTTGTTGTTGTTGTTGTTGTTGTTGTTGAGGAAGATTAGCACTGAGCCAACATCCATTGCCAATCTCCCTCTTTTTTTTTTTCACTTGAGGAAGATTAGCCCTGAGCTAACATCTGTGCCAATCTTCATCTGCTTTTTGTATGTGGGTCACTGCTGCAGCATGGCTAATGAGTGGTGTAGGTCCGTGCCTGGGATCCGAACCCACAAACCTAAGCCACTGAAGCAGAGTGTGCTGAACTTAACAGCTAGGCCACAGGGCCAGCCCTTCAATATATGTTTAAACCATGGCTAAACCAAGACAGATGTGCTAGGATAGCTGGTGCTATATGTCAAAGAATAAACATAAATTATAAAGAATTTACAATTCATTTCAAAAGTGTGATTCACAGCCATAAGCTGTCTACTATAGCACCCAAGATTAGCCAGGTCAGTGCTCAATAACACAAAAAGTAATGTAATTGCAATATGTAAGAAGTCTCAGTTCATCAGCATAATGAAATGGTTTTACTATTCCAATAAATGTCCCCTTCTACTTTGGGACTCTCTTTCCCAAGGTAGCTGCTTCCCTTTGTGCCTTCAGGCCAAAGTATATACTTTTAGCCACTTTGAGTTATTTGAATAGTTTTATTTTAGTCTTTAACACTTGGTCCTTTTTCTTGTATTAGACAGTCTTGTATTTGATTTAAAGCACTTTTCCTCCCCTTCCCAGAAACAAGTAAGAATAAAATCTGTAGGACCTACAGGGTCGAGCAGGAGGAGTTGGGTCCTCTCTCCTCCCTCTAACTGTTTTAGCATCTCCAGCCAGGGAGTGGGGAGGAGGGAGAGAGAAACAGACAAACTTCTTCTTCATTCCCTGGACAAAGGTCTTGTTCTCTCTGTTTGTACTTCTCTAATGTCCATTGCTGTCAATAATGTCTTCATAGCATGAGTCAAAATGCTCAGATGCATTTTCTGCAGGAAGTTCTGTGGGAACCTCTACAATGCACATTTTCTTAAAATGAGAGATCAGTCTCTTGTTACCTCTTTCACCCCCTCCCTAGTTCCCACAACAGGTGAGCCAAACAGAAGCCTCTTGCTACCTTATGGGGTATCTCCAATATGGATCAAGCCCAGTCTTCTCCAGCAGTGTCCACTGACAATGAGAAATGCATATATCTTTGGGGTGCTGGCTTCTTCATTGATTCCACTCTCTTAAAAAATTCATACTAAGATGTATGTGACTAATAAAATCTTAAGTACTTACTGTTCTTTATCCTCATGAGACAATGTAGGCCAAAAGAAGTCATGTTCAAAACTGACACTTCAGCTAGTTAGTTGATTTGAGGAGCTATATAAGATAGGCAACAGGCTTCCTGGTATCCATAACACCAATTCCAGCCTTGCATGAGGTTAGTTTCTCCTTCATTACTATACATCTGTGTCTCTATGAAAGCTTCATCAAAACCTTTTCAAAGAACAAGACAAAAATAAGAGTATGATCTAATTTATTCCATAGTTTTCCTCCAGATGAAACGTTAATGGTTTCTTTTAACGACATTCTCACTTCTTAGTTTAAAAACATTCACACACGCGCACAATTCAAAGCAGCTAGCCAAGGCAATGCTTAGTTTAAGATGCTGGCTGGATAAGGATTCCATTAGGGATGCAAAATCACTAGGGCAAGAGTCTAGCTGGAGAAAATAGATAAGAAATATGATAATTTAGGAACTAATTTGATACTAAGGATCCAAGGTCAGAAAGCATGGCAACACATCACAATGTTCTTTGAAAAGAGATGGTCTAATTTAGTATGCTTGCCAAATTTCTATCTAGAAGCAACTTAGGGGCAGAAATAATCTTAGGGGTGGGAAGAGGAGAGTGGCAGTTAAGTGACTTCTCCTGAATCTCCATTACCTTAGTGTTTTTAGCAAGATCATGTTTATTTGGGGTGCTTAAGTAGACTAATGGAAATTCCAAGAGGACAAGAACTTCTAACCAACCACCACTCAAAACAAAACAAAAACAACCCTCAGTCACCACTGATCAGTTAAGCTGGCAGAAGGACCAGACCTGACTTCAAAAGAAAGTCTTTAGAATAGCTAGAATGGGAAGAAGCACATAAAGCAAGCAGTGCTCTAGAACTTGGAGATGAAGCAGATACACTGGTGTCCAAGATGTTTGTAAATCATGTCTGCGACTTGCTTGTAAGGTTCACTGGTGGAGGAAAAGGCAGTGGATTGGCGATTACCTGGAATTCTGATAGTAGAAAGAAAGAAAAAGTATTAGATCAACTGTTTCAATTGCCTTTTGACTTAATAAATATCCCCTATAATGTAATATGTATAATTTGAGAAGCAACCCTGGTGGCTTTTAAATAAATAGAATATATAGGTTTAAAAAGATGATAGAGACACACTGCCATTCATCTTACAGATGAAATATTGGTATATACTACATCTTGAGTTAAGAATTGAATGGCCAACATGGGGCCAACTAACTTTCATTAGTGATAATGCTGTTATTTGGATAAAGGAAAGTATGTAGCATTTATTTGAAAAGCGTTTTTTAATGAATCCTTGTTAATATTTATTACTTTTAGTCCTCATTCACTTCTTGCAGTATATCTACCTGGAAAAGCTCATTAACTTTGCTCAGCTCTCTGCATAGAGGCACAGGGAAAGTCTGACAGAAAACACACAGAGCTCTGAACCCTTCAGAGACAAAGTATCATTATCTACACACATCTTGGCAAAAATGATTGACAATTTCATACTACACAGCCCAAGTAGCACCAAGTCAATCAGATAGGGGAAAAGAGTAAAAATAAAAGCCCAAAGTGTTCAATGATTCTACTTCAGTTGAAAAGAAACAAAATCAACTGAGCAATTTGTGGTAGTTTCAAGATGCCACTGAAAGAGATGACAAATTATGAATGAACTTGGGTTGCCCTAAACTGATCTCTGCCTGCTAATTTAGTGGCATAGAGAGTATTACTTCATAATCAAAGAAGTCAATTAAGATGGCTTCCATGGAAAAATATGCCTACACTCATGTGATGATAACTTTCCAATAGATGAAAATAGGTCAATATTTGCCTTCAATATTTTCAGGAAAAGCTTTACCTTAAGATCTTTTGGTCTAGCTGGAAGCAATCAGAGAAGTCTCAGCCTACGTTCCCACTGCCCAGTTTACCTGACAGTGGGAAGGAATTCCCTCTAAACTTCTTACCTGCCTTAACAATCTTTATACATACACATATCTGATTCACTAACAAATTTCACTCCTTTATTCGCTATGCAGAGAAGATGTGATAAGCACACCTGTTTTCCTAACTCAAGACTTCGAAAAATGATAAGGCATATATGACTTTTTATGTGTCCAAAATACAAGGAAACTTTTTTTTAATCAGAGAAGAAATTTTGACTAATTCTAAGGGTCATTTGAATCCATCTACCCCAATCAACATGGCGGGCATCATAACCAGGCTATCACATTATATTATACTTTTCCCAAAGAGAAAATTAAAAATGAGTCTCAACTCTTAAAAGTATTGAACTAACATTAAACAGGGTTTATGTTGACTCTAAAATTAGGGATAAAAATCTTACAAAATAAAAAGAACTAATTCCCATATATGTTCTATGGTATGGTACCAATAAAAGCTTATTGGTAATTACATAGTGCAGGACATCTACAGGAAACAGACATGCATACTGTTGTTAACTATCCTTGAATATTTATACCATTTTTCTCTTAAATTAAAATAGCTTGAATAAATAAAAGAATATATATTTCCAAAAGAGACAATATAAGATAATTCCTTTAGAATTTCTGCTCTGTAACTTACTAGCTTTGATCTCTCCTGCAAATTACTTAACAAATTCCCTATGCTTCACTTAGTTATCAATAAAAATAAATATAATAATACCTATTATACAAGGATTTTGTAAGAATTTACTAAAAGGATGTTTGAAAATGGTTAGCAGAGCTCCTGGCACCTGATAAATGGTGGCTAATTATTATTTTAAGCAAAATGAAAATTGGATTTTTAAATGTATACATACATAGTGCTCACTGACATAGCTTTGTGCAAGTTCCTTATAGAACTCAAGTGATAAAATTATATTTGGAATGCTCTAGAAGAAAGAATACTTTCGATGTTAGTTGAGCACAAAACAAATTCAAATATCAGTGCAGACTCTGAATGAAAAAATTTGCAAATAGTAGAAAGCATTGGGCTATTTTTCAGGGCCTCAGATGTAAGCGATCTAGGGTTGCTAACTGTAAGTGGACTGCAAGTAGAGTCGTTAGGAAAATTGAGAACGTTTTTAGGAAGTCTTGGAATATAATGATTAAAGATATAGGCTCCTACTATTTGTATATATGGATATACATATATATATATATATATATATACATATATATACACACAGAGGTAATCTGGTGATTCAAATGTATATGATGATGGAATACATTTTGAAAGGAATTCTATTTAATATTTCCTTTTCTCAGTGTCATAAATGAAAGTAAGAATCTCTGACCCCAGTATTCCCACCATGGGGTTAATCACATTTTTATGTTGCTAGACAAAAGATTTATTACTGCTTTTGAAAATTCTCAAAGATCTGAAAACTAGATCATTCACTGTAATTCCAAATTACACAGAATGCTCTGAAGAAAGGTTTTCTGCCATCTTCCCATCTTGTTATTAATACATTATAATTTGTTGAATATGTATTCTAAATGACAGTGAATTTTTTAGAGAAAAAATTCTGTATGTCCGCATGCAATTATTATATTATGAGCACATTTTCATTTGAAATTGCACTGTTCATTTTATTAAAAAACACTGAAGTTATTATAGCTTCTATAAGAACTCAAACTGGCAGATAATGACTCCTTTGCTTTCTCTATGTTCCTTTTCTCTCTCCTCCTCTCTTTTTATCTTTCCCATACACGTACACACGCGCACACACACACACAGATGTATAAACACATACACACAGCTGTGTGACACTCACTGGCCAAAAAATGAAAGAATGTTGTAACCCATTACAAATCCCTTCCTGGGGCTCTTTAATGCATCTAAAATTAGAGAAATCCAAACTAAATTCAGAGCAGCCTCCTCACAACTGTAGTCAATGACCACAGCTGGCGATTTAAGGGGGAAAAACAAATCCCAAGGCTCCACCATAGAAGCCAGTCTGAATAGAGACAGTCAGCGGCCGCCCAGCGCGAGCTGGAGGGGGTCATCTGTATGCCAGTCGGCTCCAGTGACTCATACCGGTCAATTTCTTGAAGCATTACCCTACGAGGGACAGAAAATACCTGGTTAAACCCTCCTGTCTTTTGTTTTCCCCCTAGCTTCTCTGAGGCACAAAGATCACAAACTCATTCTTCAGGAATAATGTCATCATTATTTTAGGGGGGATTTTTTTATGGGCTAGTATTGTTTAATTCACTTGCCTCCTGGGGTGCTGATGGCCAAATTTACATCCTGTGTGAATGAGTCCCCTCGCAGGGCTACATAGAGTGAATCTGGCTCTGTGAACAGCCAAGTGCTTCTATTGTCCAAAATATCTAAGCAGTGGAGGATTCTGGAAGGCTTATTGGCTTATATATGGCTGGCACCCATCTGGCCATCATGTCTCAGGTTTCTGCAGAACCCTCCAAATAGCAAGCTGAAAAAAGTGACTGTGTGTCTAAGTGCCTTACAGTTGATAAACCTATTTTTCAAACCTCTAGGAATATAAACATAGGCCACTCTTGTTAAGAGAGAAACTTCTGTGTTGCACATGTTCCAGGACATTTTTATAGACCAGTGATAAGGAAGCAATAAAGTAGACATATTTTTAAATTAGTGAAATAATCACGCAATGCACAGAGCAGGCTGTTTCATCTTTACTTGAGTCTCATAACTGTACTAATCTCTCACAGTCAGTTGTTCACGGTTTACATACTGGAAGTCAGGAGATCATACTGGTCCAGTGGAGGATGGCACAGCTCCTGCTACATGGCTGGGGTCGTACAGCAAGAGAGAAGGAGGACTCACGGCCCAAGAACACTGAGAATCAGAAAATCTCAGTTCTGGAATCAGTTCCGTCTGGGATTGGCTATATGTAACTTCAAGCCAGTTGCATTTCAGGACTTCAGTTCTCCATCTGTCAACTAGGCATGGCAAATCCTGTCCTACCTGCCTCACAGCATTGTTGTGAAAATTACAGGAGATGTGAAGTGAAACCAGGCTGGCTGAAATCACCAAGAGCTATAGCAACACCATTTAGGATAATTCACTCACGCTTGCGAAGGTAAGGGATTCACTAATTTGGCAAACTTTCAGAGAGAACCTTCATGTGCTGGGCTTCATGGAGACTGTTGGATGGGTCCCTAGTAAGATAATTCCAATTTCAGGACCTCTTTGAGTGACCCCCAAATCTACTCAGAGGTCATTTGTCTAGGCTGAAAATCATGCATTTTAAATATTTCCTCAAGCCTGTCACCCCATAGGTAAGATCCATATATTCGTTTTTCGTGTTGTTTAATAACTTTCTGCTATTGAAAAAAGAAAACAAATGGGACAGATGATACCCGTACACTTGTTAGATAGTGAATGAATAGAATAGTGGGTATTAAACAGAGAGAAAGGAAGACAGGATCAAGAAATACCTAAATAAACAGAAGGCACCAAATAAACAGAAGCCATCAGAGTGCTAAATATTCAAGACACTCTAAATATGGATAAGACAGGATACACGAAATATGCAAGAAGTCTTACATATTCAGGACACACTTAATATAAACAAGCTCTCAATATTTGTGAGGTCTTGACTCAGGCACCCATTGGAGACACCCATTCTGGCTCCAGAGTCTTCTATCCTAGAAATTCTGATAAATCCCATGGCTGTTCAGCAGGCTGATTGGCAATCTACAGCCATTGTCTAGGCTCATTTGTCCCTGTGTCTCTCCAAGAGAACAGGTATATATCATTGACCCAGGGCACCTTGCTCAGATCTCACTCACCTCGTCTGTAGGAATGATTGAGGTGACAGATAGAGATGGCTCATGTGAGCATCGCACGGCCCTTCCGCCCTGTTTGTGCCCGACCCTGTTGATTTGCCCCATCTCTTTCCCCTTGCTTCTAGCTGTGTATTTTAAACTGGTTAATAAACCATAGTCCCTGAGCATTTTAGGCTGGTCTGAGTTTTTCTGTTCTGTGAGCCCTAGGATCACTTTCCTAGCATGGGACTTCAAGGTTCCCAAGGCATGGAGGTAACTTCCCACACGACACCACTCTTTTAGAGCAGCTGTAGTTTGACTCTTCAGTAGATGACAAGAGCTCTTAAACCATACCAATTCCATTGATAATACCAACACCTTACGTTAATTGAGCTCTGTTCCAAGCCCTTTATATCTATGATTTCATTTGATTCTTATGAAAACTCTATGAAGTTGATAGTATAATTATCCTCTTTTTTCAGATGAGGGAGCCCAGGCAAAGAAGGATTAAGTTGTTTGCACAAGTTCTTTGCACAAGGTCACACATCTAGCAGGCAGTGGAGCTAAAATCGAATCCAAGAAGTCTTGCCCCAGACCCTTGCTTAACCATCACGCTGAAAGCTGTCTGTGGCCTGTGGGCAGAGCCCATGGAGTTCACAGTCTTTTAGTGACACTCCCCCCTTGAACCTGTCAACGAAGTTAAGATTTTCGGATTCGCCACTCCTCAGCATATGCTGGGTGATGGTGTGAAAAAGGTGGAGGTTATTTCAAAGGAGGGAATTCAGGGAAGATGAGAGGCCCACATCTAGGACTGGAGGATGGCTTTGCATTAGGAATACGCGCAGCGTCTGAGGGATTTTAGAGCAGCTGAGCCCAGAGGGAGGTCAGGGTGGACGCAGCCTTCCCTTGGCAGATCTCTGGTTTCTCTGAAGTTCTTCACCACCCAGGGAAGCCTAAGAGTGGTTCAGATGGAAATAACTGCGCAGTAACATGCAAACGACTCAGAAAGCTTCAGAAGAAAGTACTAACAGTTTTCGACTCTTTCGAATCCAGCTCCAGGTGGCACTCGCTGGCACTTGGTATACATGATCATGTCTAACCCACACACAATCCTATGAAGAGGCAATGAGTCTATTTTTTGTTGTTGTTAGTGCTGTCCAAGTCCATTGCAGCTCCTAGAGACTCTACGTACAGCAGAGGAGCGGAACCCTGCGATGTCTTTCTGCACCATCCTCTCACATTTGAGCGTCTACCAGACAATGCTCCAGGGCTATTCATATGGTTTTCATGGCCAGCTTTTTCAGAAGTGGGTAGTCTGTCTAGGCTGGAAGCTCCGCTGAAACCTGTCCACCGTGGGGGACCCTGATACAGGTGGCATAGCTTTCAGCATCACAGCAACATGCAGCTGCCACAGTATGACAACCCACAGACAGATGGTGGTTCCCTGACCTGGAAACAACCCAGGCCAGGCTGTGAGGGCACCTAATCATAACCGCTAGACCACAAGTGCTGGCTAGGTGTATTTTCTAGATGAGGAAATGGAAGCTCAGAAACACACTGTAATAGCCCCAGATCACAAAGCTAATAAATCATAAAAGTTGATCATGAACTCACTCTCGATGACAGCAGGACACATGTTCTTCCCATCATATTTCACCACTGGTGAGCCTAGACTGATAAGAAATGCAAGGATCCGCATTGTCACACTGCCCTTTCACCCCGTTCCCTGAGACACTCCCTGACAATGATTCATTTCTGCTTCAGCCCTGCTTCTGGAGAGCTGGGCTTGATCAGGCTGAGTGGCTAGCCAACTTCCTGGGAGGCCCAGGAGGTGCAGAGATGAGCAGAACAAAGCACAGGACCCACAGGCACAGTTTAAGGCTTGAATGTAACTTTCCTCTGAGAGTGGTCAATTTCTCTAAGTTGTAAAATCTTTCTCTGTCCCACCTCCAACCCCACCCACAGACCTTGATTTTTTGGCTAGATCAGCATATCCAGCAGTCAGCTTTCAAAAATATCTCATTGGCCACATGTGGCCCACATTTTCAGACATTCCGGAAATGTACTGTTTGATTTGTACATCCCCACACCTAACAGATCACTCAGGCAGCTGACCCACCGAGCAATTTGCCTCACGTGTCATCTACCATCTGTGCTTACCTTGTTGCAGGAGACAAGAAAATTCAGAAGATGGCAGGGGATTTGCTCTTGATTTATAGAACCATAACCATTAGTGGGGACAAATAGCACTGATAGCTCTTGAAACAATTGCAAATGATGCCTGTTTCTAATTCTAATTTATCAAATTAGTTATCATTCTAATTCTAGTTACCAGCTAATTGGTCATAGTCATTTCCGTAAATTGTAAAACAAATAAGTAAATTGCCTGTAAAATTAGTAATGTTTCATACTACTAAAATAGTACTAAAATTCTTGTAGCTTGTAAATTTCTTTAACAAATCCCTGATGGAAACTGTCTAATTAAAATCTAGAACAATGGATCCTGAAGTGTAGGAGAGGGAACGCAGGGGTCTTTGAAGCTATTGCAAGAGGTCCAAGAATCCATATGGATCGAAAAAACATCATAAGCTTGGCACATATCGGTACTACTACTCTTCAAAGTTATGCTTACCAAAATGCGAATTTTCACTGAACAAAATGGAAAACTACATATAATTGATATTAAATTTATGGTAATTCTTGTTCTTCACCATATATTTAGTCAGTCAATTCTAAAAGGGTACTTCCTGTTATATGGAAAATTCTAGGGGAAAAAAGGCCTTAAAAAGGCATCCTTGCATTCTAAGAGTCTGGGAACTGCCGATCTAATGAGATTATCTTTTTCTGGAATCACACCCATTTGAGTCATCGCCAGTGAACCTTTGACACAAGTTCTCTGGATTTCTTCATAAGCACAAGTGATCAACATCTGACTCAGCCTGGGAGTTCTCTGCTTTTTCCTATTCCTTTAATTTTATCAACACGAATCAGCATTGTAAATGCTTTTCCAACAGGTTCTAATGGAGGCCCAGGGCAAAGGTCACTTCCTCTTTGGAGCCTCCCTGACCTCATAGGCAGTTGCTCTCTCTGTCCTCTGCCCCAACACCATGCCTCATAATCCCTCTATTATACCACTTAGCACACAGCACTTCTCACATGGCCTCCAGATCTCCAAAAGAAAGGGACAGGCTGAGACCCTGCCTTTGGAGAAAAGCTCTTTGATCCAGAAGTTTTACTGTAGAAGTGTTATAATGATGACCACATACATCGCAGCTACTAACCATTGAATGAGTCACAGGTAATAATAACAACCAATAAAATTCAGTTCTCTTCACAGTGCTTCTTCATTATGACCTCCATGACACAATTTAGAGAAATAAATTAAATAAATGGACTCATAAATTGAGAGAGCAATGACACTGAAAATGCAAAACAGTGACCCAGGAGAAGGGGTAGGGCTGCTGCCACAAGGATCAGAATGAAAAAAAAGGGAAAGATGGTTAAAAAAAACACAACATTGAGGCAAATCGGGTGAGAAGACAGGAAGCAAGTTAGATGGGTGATAACAGCTAAGTCTTATTACGTGCTCACAGTGTCCCTATACTCTTGTTAATGTTAATGCCAGTACTAACTTATTAATTTTCTGAAAAACCCAGTGAGATAAATATTATTATTGTCCCCATATTACAGGCAAGTAAACTTAAACATAGAAATCTTAAGTAACTTGTCCCAAATCTCATTCACAGCGAGTGGCAGAGAGGGATTTATATCCAGGTGAGCCTGGCTTTTGAAACACACTAGGAGCCATTGCAAGGGAGGACATGGATTTCTCTAACCTCCTCCCCACCCCCCAGCTCCTTTGCATACTCTCACAAGTCTGGAAGTCTGGAATAAAAGACTGATACAGAGTTGAGAGAGGGAGAGAATTATTTGGGGGGCACTTGTCCTGAGACATGTCAATAAGCATTTACTTGTGCTTAATCCTTGTGACAACCCTCTTTGGAAGATATTATTATTATCCCCTATTTAAAGATAAGGGACTGAGACACAGAGGAGGTTACTAATTTGCCCGACGTCACACTGGAAGGAGGTGGTGAGCCACTTCTGAGCACAGAGTATCTTATTTATCTTTATCACAAAGCACGATGCCTGGCTTAAGATAAGTGTTCAGTAAAGCATTGTGTAAATTAATTAGGTAATTAATTTCAAGGGCAGACATGCCTTCTAACTGCAGGTGAGATGGATGACTGGGCCTGGGAAAGAAGAGGCAAATGATCGAGATTTCTCTCTTCCTCACTGTCTCCCTCCCTTTCTCTCTCTTTCTCCTTCTTTCCTTTCTTCTTTCTTTGAAAAATATATATTGAGCATCCATTATCTTTCGAAAACTCCAATAGAAAATCTAATAAAATGTGGCTCCTTAAGACCCAATAAGCTTACAGTAAAACAGGGACAGAACAAGTTTAATCAAACAAGTAAAATGCAAATATTCCATCCATAAAGAATAATAGAGAAGTTTCTGTGGGAGTGACACTTTAGATAATACTGAATGATGAGCAGAAATTAGAAGGGAAAAGAATTGGGGGAACAAAATAGTCCACGTTGAGAGAACAACATAGGCATGAGGCCTGAAGTTGTATGATACAGAAAAACAAAAGTTCTTCAGTAAGCCTAAGTGAATGAGGAATGTGATAGAATGGTGGAAATGTTAGGCTAGGAAGAGCTAGGGAATCAGAGCATGTTTTGAGAACTATTGGAAGCCATTAATGCTTCCAATCAGAAATATTTAATAAAGATCAGATCTGCACTTTGTTTCCTTGGTGAGGAGATTAGCCCTGAGCTAACATCTGTTCCAGTCTTCCTCTATTTTGTATGTGGGACACTGCCACAGCATGGCTTGATACGTGGTGTGTGGATCCGTGCCCGGGATCTGAACCTGTGAACCTGAGGCTGCTGAAGTGGAGCATACAAACTTAACCACTACACCCCTGGGCTGGCCCAGATCTGTGTTTTTGAAAACCTCCGTAGCAGAAATATGAACAAAATGATGGGAGAAGAGAGTTCAGGCAGGAAAATCTGTTGGACTTTGTTTCTGATCAAGGCTTGTCATTAGTGGGCTGAGAGTAACAAACCCATGGGACCATCTGGAGCATCTTCACAGAGTGTTCAGGTTTACTCAGGGATGTGTAGTTTACAACACTATGTCTAACATCGCTAGAATGTATAGCATAGAAAAGAATGCATAATGCACATAGGTTTTTAAGACTGAATATTGAACAAATATTTTTACTTTTACTGGGGATCACTTCAGATAGTCTCTAGTTACATCTCAAGTTATCTCTCTGGAATTTCTTTTTAATTAGGGAGGGATTAGGAAGAAAGTCTTAGAAATGTTAAGAAGGGAATATTGCAGTCATCAATACAAGAAGTGATGAGGACCTAGGGAAAAATAAGTAGGAGTGGAGAGGAACCGATAAATCCAATGGACACTAAAACGTTAGGCCCACAGGACCTAAAGAGAGTGGTTAGCTGAAACGGAAGAGTAAGAGGAGAATATCCAGCGTGGCTGAGGTTTCTGCAGGAAATACGAGTCTCAGAAAAGCAGCAGCAGATGTGGAAATGCAGAGGATGAGTTCAGTTGCGGAGACGCCAAGCTGGAGGCGCCCTCAGGACATTCAAATAAAGAGACCATAGAGACCCAGACCAGAAAGTCACCCACATGCATGACAGTTGAAGCCATAGGTGTGAATGAGCTTCACTCAGGAACATGGGTAAAGCGACGAGAGAAGAAAACCAAGATGAGCTGCCAGGCAATGTGGATATTGACAGTATGAGCAGTGGAAAATGAGACAGCAAATGAAGTGAAGGAGGGAATTTCGGAGAGATAGGAGGAAAATCAAGGAGACTTGTCACAGAAGGCAAGAAAAAGAAATCATTCCCAAAAGGGGAGGTAAACCTATGAAATCCTGCCAAGAGGTCAAGATGCCCTCTTGCTTTGGCCCCTGGAGAGGGATGATGACCCTGTGCAGCCAGGTCATCGAGGGTGCACCTGCTGAAATGTTTTCCAGGTTTTAGTGAATGCCAAGGGGTGCGAGGAGGGTGGGGACCTGTCTGGAGCAACTGGGAGGAAGGCCAGCTGTAGGTGTTCATATGTAGGAATGTAGGCTTCACCTATAATTTCTTCTAAAAGACCATGCTAAGAGTCATGCAAAACACTCCAAGTCCTGTCTTGGTATTATTTTTCCAATTCATTTGACATAGACATTTTTTCTTTTCAAGGAGAGCAGGAATCCTCTAAGCACTGCCTTTTTTAGCACTTCTTGGGGAATGCCAAGCCTCGCCTGTGACTTGTGTAGAGCGTTAACTAGAGAAAGCATCAAATGGACGACTTCTTGTTTAATCTTTCCAGACACAATTTTTTTCAAAGTAGGGAACTGTAAGTAATTCTGTCCCCACCTCTAGGACAATAAAACAGGAGAAAATTGCATCCATAAGTTTGCCATTATGGTTTATCACTGAGTAAGTCTGTGGTCACTCCTTGCAGTTGTCCTTTGTTGTCACTAGACTCAGCCCTATTTAAAAGGTGTCAGGAGAATGACCCAAAACCAACTGTGTTCCCCATTTTTCCATACCCTGAGGTAAGTGAGCCATTGGTCGCTGTCAGTGTTTGGGTGGAGACCCCGTTTATGCCTAGAAGCCCCTTGTTTGGACTGCTAAAGTTCTGTTGCCCTAAAAACAGCCAGATTCAAATTCAATAGTGAAAAATATCAGCTAGGCAATCCAAAGTGAGATTTATTCATCTCTGATAAAACTCCCCCCAACACATTTTGTCATCGTTGTAGCTGCAATATAATCGTTCTCCCACAAATGAGTAGGGCACAAGAAGCAATCAAGGCCATGTTCTCCCTGTCTCCATTTTGACCTGGAATAAGTTAGCGGAACTCATTATACTTCACTGTAACAAAGACTGCAGCGCCCACGTCCCTGGCATTGTGCCACAGAGGGAAGAGTTCATCTAAGTTGTTTGTCACACCCTCTTTTAATACTGTTTTTCAGTACCGTATTAGAATTGCTTGAAGTACAGTAATTATTTCTCCCAGCTAATAAAAGCTGTCTTTTTTCTTTCTTTCTCATTTAGAAGGAAAACTGCAAATTGCTACTGTTGAGAGAAATTGTGAGTTCTATTCATCAATATAACTCTTTCATGTTTTCTTAGTAACTCATTGAAAACTTTCAGTCTAATCTGGGTTTGTTGTACCATCTAAAGCTTAACATTACCAGTTAACTTCACCATCTCCAGCCTTCTCCCCACAGACACACTCACACGTGTGCATGTACACACACCATCACAGCTCTCATGCATCAGCAAGTACAATTTTTTTCTTTGGACATTTATTTTGTACAACCACTAAAGCTTGATTCCTGAGCCATTATTGGGGATCATTTTGTCTTTAGTAGGTTGTAGAGGTGCTTATGCAACTTGGCACTATTCTTGGCATTCTGGAATAGGTGTAATCTCATTTTCTATGTCTTCAGGATTCTGCTATGCAATGACTACTACACAGTTAAGAGCACGGATATGACATGCACAGTAGTGGAGTGATCAGGTCTTGGAAGAGGATTTTGTGTGTGTCTTGTTTTTCTGTTCCATCACACACTGCAGACTTCTGTGATCCACGATGTTTTTTTAAGTAACTCTGACAGATCATTGGGGATCTTCCATAGCTTTTCTCCACGCTCTGAGCCCCTACATTAATCTCCTTACATAGACAGCCTTGTTCTTTGCAGATCGTTTTTCAGCAGGGAAATGTTCTTTATTTCCTATTTTCCATGGTCTTCTCATGTAGCAAACACTCAGGTGCCTACAGTTTTCTCTTCTTCCTTTTAATTTAAAAAGGCACCTGAATTTCTTTGTTGGCCAAAATGTCAAATTCTGAAAAAATTTTGTCAGGCACCGTTCTTCACTTCCTCCAGGGAGTGAGTGATAACTCACTTTCTTGTATTTAGTTCACCTGAACTTGTGAAGTGAATTTCATTTCCTCATAGGAGATGATTGTATTATTTCTATGTTTTGAATGGCATATCCCTGGACTGATATTGTCTTTCTTGCATGGCTTTTCTTTTTTTCCTTGAATGCATCTTTTTTCTGAACTATTTTTGAATTACTCAGTGCACTGCTTTCTCACCAACATGTAAAGCTACCTAAACTAAATTTGTCTAAGCCTGAGACGCCAATATTTGCTTTAAATCCACCTTCAGACACATAACTTGGTGTCACACACCCACAGGCCAGCACTTTATGGGGATCCCAATGACTAACGCATTTCTCACCTCCACTCCATGCTGGTTTCATTCAAAAAAACAAAGAGATTTAACACAAAGACCCCCTGAGGCAGTGAAGATGCCAACTCTCAAATTATGATAATCTTGTCTATGTCTTGATATTGGTTTGCCAGGAAAATCCCTTTTGGGTGATGCTTTTGGCAGAACAATGACAGAATAATTTGTAGGAAACAACATCCCAAGTAAGAGGGGGAAAATGCCTGTGAAACAAATAACAAGATTAAATAAGAACATGGGAGTTCCTTCAATCCAAGTATCTGAATGTCACTCTGAAGTGTCAGAGGAAATTCAGGGAGCACAGCCTTACAAAGGATTTTTATGTCAGAAAGTAGCTTTAAATTTAAACAGCTCAGGGATTAATAAGATCTGGAACAAAAAGTTGTGGCTCTGTCTGTATTGTTTTGTACTGACAGTTCTCTAAGGCAGAGAGAGAAAGCTCTGGGCCTGGGAAAGGGAGCCTGAAGAGATACAACTAGATCTTCAGGCAAATGAGTCTATACATTGTGGTGCTGTTGGCCAATTGAGATGCAATTTTTGTCTATGCTACAGCTTTGAGTTTTTAATGTTTAGAAAGAATGATGGGAAGGTACTAGTTATCTAAATGTAATTATTTTCCCACTCAGAGCAGTGGTTCTCAACCCAGGGTGATTTTGCTTCCCCTTCCCAGGGGACACTTGGCAAATGTCTGGAGACACTGTTGGTTGTCAAAACTGGGAAGGGGGTGCTACTAGCATCCAGTGAGTAGAGACCAGAGATGCTGCTAAACATCCTACAATGCACAGCACAGCCCCCCACAACAAAGAATTACCTGGGTCAAAATGTCAATAACACCAAGGTTCAGAAACCCTCATTTAGACCAACAGAATACACAATTATATTCTTTTTAACCTTATTATAGATGAAAGTGTAGGGGGGGAAGACATTTCCTCTTCCCAAATGGGGGTTCGTCTGGCTGGAGAACGAATTAAATTCACATGAGACAGAATAGCAAGAGAAAATTAAACAAAGCTTTATGAGGAACCATGGCCCGGGGCCTTTCTTCCCGAAGGAAGAAAGGGCACCGAAGAAGTGGGGTGCACAGAGTGGTTATATACCCCCAAACAGGGTGTTTCACATGTGATTGAAATGTCCCTTTTACAATAGTCACGAGGCTGCTCTGTCAGCACAGAACTCGATGGAAACGACAGATAGGTCTGCTGTCCCAGTGAACACTGCGGGGTGGCAGGTGTGTTGCCTCAGGCTGGGGCGGGGGCGGGGGGGGATGGTCACAGATGAGTGCCGCAATCGGTTCCCAGCCTAAAGAAAAATGCTTAATGTTTAAGGAGATGCCAACGTTGGGAGGGGGAGGGAAGTCAGTTACAGGAGGTTACCAGACTAGCATGATAAAATGCAGATTTTAAGTCCTTGCCTTTGGTATTGATTAAGAGTTTTTAGAGAGAAGGTCATCTCCTTTCTTCTTCCTGGTACAGAGAGGGAGGCACCTTTTACAGATAGAGATTTACCTTACAAATGTAAACGTGTCCTAACAAAGGGCAAGTTCCATTCCTCAGAGCCTCTTTCCCCGTCCCAGTTTATCAAAAGCAATCAGCCTCAAATAATCCTCATGCCAAAGAGACATATCTTGGGGTGGCCAATTCCAGGTCCCCACAAAAGCAAAAGCACAAGTTAATAATCAAAAACATAATCCACAGTTTCAGGTGCTGTGTTTCTATAAAAGTCATGAGTACTGTTTTCTGTTGCTGTAACTCTTCAGCTCACGCTTTCAATCAATTTGAGAAAGAAAATAGCATTTTAATATTTTCAAATTTTACAACGAGGCAGGGTTTTCATTCATCAATCAAGCTTAAAGCAAAACTAATTTTCGAGGCAAGTTTTATTTCTTTATTGATTTTTAAATAACTTCTATGTTCATTATAATAAAAAACTTAATAGTGTATATAATCGTTGATTTTTGCTAAAATATTATTAGAAATCAATTATTCATTCTCAGACAGGATCAAATGACAGAAATAGCGAAAATAAGCACTTGATTTTCTCAATCCGTAGCTCTGTAATTTTTAGAGAATACAAAAGGAACAGGTATATGTTTCTGATGGGAACCTTGAAAATACGGCCTGAGGCATTGAAAAGAATGAATTCCAAATTACCCAGTTTTCATATTTGAGAGCGTTTTCTTATCTGAGTAATCAGTAAGGACCATAAATCTTTGTATGGTGTTGAAAATGTCTATTCTCTTTTTAGTTGTTAAAATCTCTAAATTGGTTACTTGCGAGCTATGGTTTTCATGTCTTTAGCTATAAAATGGACAAAACAATGTGGGTATTGAAATTTCTAAATTATACTGTATCCAGTTTCAGAAAGGGTAATACTGCATGTTATGAAAGTGTATTATGTCTTGTTCAAATCAGTCACAATGCGATTCCTCGATATCCTGCCTCTCCTCAAAAGGCTTAGAACAGTGTAGACTTGGTCTTGGCCTCGGCCCTCCCACAGCAGGGTGCAGCTGGCTCAGGAAATCCCTGTTGGGGCACAGAGCAGATCTCAGAGAAATACTCCAGGGGTGCACGCGCCACAAAGCGCGCTTCTGTCTTGTTTAGTTTTGATCATCATGCTTTCCCAAGGCAGTCTCTTCAGTTTTCTCTGTGGAGATTTTATGTAAAGACATCTTAAAAACTACTTCTCTCATAGAATTTCCCGTCTAAAATACTTTTTCACAAGTGAGCATCTGCTTAATCCAGGGGTACAAAGAAAGCAATGTTGCAGTATTATCTAGAAGGAATCCTGAGCACACCACGATGGGACCGTGGAAGCAGGCATCTCTTACTCTGGTCTCTTTCTGGGAAGGCAACTGCACTTTCGGTGACTGTAGTCCAAGGATGTTCCTCAACGCACAGGGAGAAGAAGGCAACAGTAACCACCTGTTCACCATCTGTAACTCCTAACAAGTCCTATTACCCTTTTTCCTTTCCTTTCATGTGATAACTTCCTCTGCTTCACTCTCTACATCAGATTCCTTGCTTTATGTTAGTCGAAACCATTCGTAAAAGTCAGTTTCCAAAGGGTTCTCCCTGAAAATCACTTCAGTAGTGGACATCTCAAAATGGCCTGAAAGGAGCACAGTGATGGCAGCCACTGTTACCTCTTCAGGGTCACCTCTCCCCATCACTCCATGGTCCCTCCACCGATGCCAAGCCGGCAGTTCCAGGATCACACCGTGCCACACTCGCCCTAGAAGGAGGCTCTCAGGTTGTGCGCCTGCCTCCGGCACACCATCTATGACCTGGCTCATTCCCGTCCCCAGGACCCAGCGTTGGCCTGGGATCCCCCAGCTTTTGCTGCTCCTCCAGGCTGGCCAGGTGGCCTCGGTGAGCTCTTCCCTCTGTCCTGTGGGTTTCCAGCGGTAAGGTGGGCTCTGTACAGCTGTGTTTCCCTGAGCCTAGCACATTGTCTGGCACACAGGAGACAATGTTCCACTATAGAATGAATAAAAGAATGACTGAATGAAGGCTCAGCCTCTAAAGGAAGCTACAAAATCAACCAGGGAAAGCTAACTATTGAGCAGGAAAGGGGGTGATGTTATGGACTGAATTGTGCCCCCAAAATTCATACCCTGAAGCCCTACGTCCCGTGGGACTGTACTGGGAGATAGAGACTTATGGACGTAGGTTAAGTGAGGTTATAAGGGTGGGGCCCTAATCCAGTCTGACTGGTGTCCTCACAAGTAAAAGAAATTTGGACACAAAGACACTGGAGATGCATGAGCACAGAGAAAAAGCCACATGAAGACACAGAGAAGAGAAGATGGCCTTCTGCAAGCCTAGGAGACAGACCTCAGGAGAAACCAACCCTACTGACACCTTGATCTCAGACATCCAGCTCTGGAATTGTGAGAGAATGAATTCTGTTGTTTAAGGCCTGCAGCCTACGGTCTTCTCTTACGGTGGCCCAAGCTGACTAATGCAGGTAACAGCACAAGTCCCAGCTGAGTGTCTGCTCTGCACCGAGCATGGCATTAGGTTCTGTAATATCCTACCTCATTGTAATATCCAGTGTCTCTAGGTGATGGGTTACCATGATAAATCACTGAAACCATTTCATGTGGAATCTTTTATTACATGCATTTTCTTCTTCTTGTGATTGTATCTATTAAAAAGAAAATGAGATTCTGGTTTCTACTACCTGAAGTCATTGACACTTAGACCAATGCTCATATTTTGTTGGGTAAAAAGTTTTTCTTGAATTAAAACATAAATCCCTCCCAATATGATAGACTAAAGCCCTTAGAATTGATCATTAGAAATATATTTTTAGTCTTTTGATATGCCAAAAATATGTGTTTCAGTCATAAATAAACTAATAATTTAAATGAGTCACCCTCCTTTGGTAGGCTTATGGTATTTTGACAGAATCTTTATATGGCCTACATGACATGCTCCTAACTCTCATCCCACTCTATGTTTCACGTCCTATTATTAATTATTATTGATTTTCTGGCTTAACCATTGGGCTAAATATTTTGTGAAAACAGGGACTGTATTGTTTGGTTTCCTCATCTCAAAGATGGGGATGCTACAAACACTTGCCTCATAGGATGAAATGAAGTAATGGATGTAGGTACGTAAGGCACTTAGCACCAGGCCTGGCATGCAGGGAGGACTAGACAAAGGGTAGGAGCCACAGCAGTTCTGTTACCATTACTATTGTCCTTACCTTACCTTTACTTCCATAGCTGTGCCAAGCACAATGACCAGGCCATGACCGTCCCGAGTGTTTGTGGGATGAATGAATGAAAATCATTCTGCCTTTGATATGGATAAGGGGCATCAATTCATGGTAGAACCTAGACTCTCTGAGGACAGGGAATGTTTTTGTTTTTTATCATGTTATTCTCCACTACACCAGCACCATGCTCGGCATTTAGCGAAAGCTCAAGCACATTGGTTGGAATTCATTGAAAGACTGTGTGGTATAGGTCCACGGAGGAAAGACTTCTGCAGATTACTTGGGGGTGGGCAAATTTTCCTGAGCCAAATCCCTCCCAAATTAAGAAGAGCAAACAATTTAGACTTATCCCCCTATGCATCTTTGTGAATAAGTTACTTCTGGTTTCCTGGGAGGTTTCTGTAGTAGCAATTTCAATTCAATTTATCTAGCTTTTTACTCCATTAACCAAAGTCTAGGTACTACATAGCAAACATTATTATTCATTGGAAGCTCTATCTTCTTATATTTATTTATTTTACCATGTCTCAAGAGTTGTTTTGATCTGAATTCCACAAATTTATTTTGATCTGTGAAAGGTTTACTCTTGAACCTTTAACAGAATGATCTTTTAACCATCTTTAGTAATTAAAAAAAGATAATTTCACAACTTTGATATAGTATGTGACAAAACACACAGTATTAACTTGAAAATAGGTCAGTAAATTATTCAATATTATACTACAACATTTAAGTACCATCTAGTAATATTCACAACATTTAAAGACAAATTTCATCTTTTTCCATCCAATAAGGCTACACATGCTTCCATTTACTGTTAAATAATTATATAAAAAATGTGTTTTTCATCAAGTAAATACAAAATTACATATTGTATCATTTTTGGTTTGAATACTGAACGCATGCACATGCATGCATTTTAAATAGTACTCTTGAATTTAACTATAATTATAACATCAAATATGTTTTCATAAACTGATGCTTGTAAGGCTTTTTCTGAAAAAAAAATGGGTATATTTTTATAGTTTCTATGTGTTGTTTCTAAATTAGGGGATGAAGTTTTCAAGCTGCTCTTTATAAGCTCTTTTCTAAAAATAGTACATTAAGGACATGGAAAGTCTTTATTCTCAACAAATGGAAAGACGATTTGGATATAATCATCACTCTTTTTTCCCTTTTCAACATTTGTTTTTGAAGAGCTGGAGACACCCTGAGATGCTATATAAGCATTTGGATTGGATGAGTACAAATTATTGACCTGTTGATCAATTCATCTTGAGGCAAATTTGCAGAATTAGTATCAATTTTTGTACATTTCAATACTTATTGTATTTGGCCATCAATGTTTTTAAACAATAAGATACATAGAACGAGGATTATCAACTAGTGTGTGTTATCAGCATTCAGCTGTGTGTTTGATTCATTATGATACTCATCTGGCCGCCACCAGACACCATCCAGGGAACAGAGATTCTCAAATAGCCTACTTTAAAAGAAAAGAAAAAACTCCAAATCATTATTTTATGCACTTTTTTTTACAAAGCAGACATTGAGACTGATAGTATTATTATCTTTGATAAGGAGAAAGCTTGGGACTTAGTGACTCACCAATTAGGAAGCCTTCTAGATCATTCTTCCTCTCTTTGAATCAGTCCTGTATTACAAAGACTCAAAGAAGTTGACCACCATTTAAAGCAGATAGGAGGAAGAGAATCAACAGTCCTGTTTCTCTTTTCAAAATTAAGAGAAGAGACATATGAGACAGGGATTATAGAGAATAAATACAGTAATGATTTTTATTATTTTAAGTGTTTTTTGTGGGATCCATCATGTTTCCCAGATGCTGTAACCACCTCACAACCAAGGTGAAGATGAAATTGTTAATGGTCTTTGAAAATACTACTTCCGTTCCTTGTGTGCGTGTGGCAGAAGGAGGGTGTCAGCCTCAGAATACTACCATGACTCATTTTTAGAGTTTAGGACTAAGATGCTAGGCTGTCCTGTAGAATATACATGAAATAGGTAACTGAAATCTAACTCAACTCCGTTTTCTCTTGGCCTGCCATTGGGCTCTGCCTTGAAACCCGCATTCTTTATGATTCTCCGGCCATCTGCACTTGGTGCCCAATACCTCCAACATCCTATTAACATAATTTTCCTCTTTCCTTGACCCAGCTCTGCAAGATCATTCCCTGGCTCCTGCCGCTGATCTAAATTTCTGATTTTTCCCTTTAACATCATTTCAGTGATTCTTCATTCAACTCTGAGTATTTCTCACCATACATTTCCTCTTCACCTTAGTCCAGTCTGTTGGGTAATAAGGACTTTCCTTGTAATTAATCTCACCAGTCCAAACTCCGGGTTTTTGTAGAAGTTGAAACTATATAAATTCCTGAAGCACCAGATTTCCAATCTTTATAACTAACTTTAAAGTTCACTTCCTAAAATAGCTTTTGCTTTATGCAATATGTGATGATTCAGATATAGCCATTTATCGGAGCATATTCTTACCAGATTAATCTTCTAGTTAAAATCCTCCTTTTTATCATTGCTCTGCTCAAAGTCTTTGTCTGAATTTCAAAGTCTTCCATGTATCATTTCAACAAATTCAGCTCAGTTCACTTTCCAATAATAAGGTAGTGGTGGAGTCCTAAAAACTATAGAAATTAAGAGATTCCGTAATTTAGCAGAAAGGGACACAGAGGTTGTATAATTGCACTCATTTATTTAGTTATAAATTAAGACCTGAAAATTTATATTACTTATCTAAGTACACTATCTAAGGTTGACCTAGTTAGGACTAGGACCCATAGAGCCCAGCAAACATGCCAAACTCATTTCTACTCTTCTGGACTTCATTTTTTATATTTAAAAAAAGAAATTTTTGATTGAATGATTTCATATATGTGTACACACACACAACACACACACACATGCGCCTATGTACTCAATCCCTCATATTCTGATGAATGATATTGATGTCTGGACCACCTCAACAGAGCCTTCTTATAGGATTGGAAAGTGCCCTAGGCTGGAAGTCAAAGAAGGAATTCTGATTCTGTTCTCAGCCTTTGCTCGATTACCATCTAGTCATGTGAAACTAAGTAAACGAGAACCATTTTTGAACTTCAGCTTCGTCATCTATTATCAAAAATCTCATTGTGAGGCTCAGGTTGCACCATCATATGTAGCAAGCGTGACCCTCTTCAGCAGCGTGATGAACATATATGGCTACAACTCTTCTTTTTCCCCTCTCAACTAATTACTATCCCAACGCCCTTATTAACAAGAAGTCCAATCTGTCCTTGATACAGCCTTTCAAACTCAAGTACTCAAGAGAGTGACTTAGTTCCAAAGTGGTCAGTGCTGCTTCCAAACACTAGCCAAAGAGAGAGAATTGGAAAGTCAGATCTGTCCACCATCATTGTTGCTTTGATTGCTTCCACTTGACATTGCTGTTGAACCAGCGCTAAACAGTCCCATGGCTCTTAGTGTCCTGATTTGAGATGCCCCTGCTGGTCCAGAACTCACCATAAGCCAGAGGGGAGCTTCACATTTGGCATTGTGGAGATAACACAAAAAGCAAGTATATTAAATAAAAAATGCAATTAAGGGTTAGAAGATGCCCAGATTTTAATGACCTTGGAAATTTGGGTTACCCAAATTGCACTGAAAACCAGGCAGCATGCTTTGTGGTTATGATGGAAGCTGTGGGGTTTGGGGTCCTCTGCTATAGCAATTTGACTGAGGGAACTCTAGAGTAGGCTGTGAAGTGTGTTTTTTAAAGGTTGGTGTTTATTTGAATTGGGGCTCATGTTATTGGAAATCTGTTGCACAGACAAATGCGTGTATAAATGCCTAATTCTTCAGAGGGATCTTCTGAGAGTAAATGAATAACAAGAGGCAAGGGACATTAACCAACACTCCTCAGGGAACCACACTACCACTGAAAATACACATAAGACATTTTTTACCACCCTTGACAAGCCTTCGAGAAGGAAAGCAAATATGACTGTCAAGTCCATTGTTCTCTTAGTCCACACACACAGGCCCAGCCTCTGTTCCCCAAACTACGCACAGCAAGAATGACTGGGTCCTCAAATGGCTTCCAGCATCAGTATCAGGCTCTGCAAAAGCCAATTCTTCCCCACAATACTTAAGTCCTAAGTTATGCCTAAAGGGGGTCATTATCTGAGTCTGAGTCTGACTTCCTCCTCGGAGCTCCTTCCTGGAAATTGAATCCTTTCCTGTCTGCAGACTTTGGTTAGGGCCGCCTAGGTCTATGCTAAAAAGTGGTCCTCTTCTAAGGGCTCCTTATAAAAATTAATTCTTTCTCCTCACTCGCCTCCACCCCAACGGCCTTTGCATTTGGCACAATAAGGAGAAGTGTGTGGCTATGTCAAGCCAAAGGCCTGGTTATCCCAAAGCAAGGATGTTGGGCTAACTAAGGACAGCTCTCTGGAAGCTTTCCAAAAGAGGGATGCATGTCTTACCTTGAGAAAATAGAGAAGCAGCTGACATATGTTAATTTTATGTCATCTCACCTGGCTCCTTGTTATATACTAGTTGCTGATATGAAATATGTTGAAATAAAAGTGCTTTGCAATAATAAAATACATTATTCACTTGTTCTCTCTTTCTTTTGAAATGCTAGAACATTTAGTAAATGAGCCACAGAATTTTGCCCGTGCTGATGCACCCGCCTGTATCATGCAGGTTTCATCTCAAGTTTGATCGTAAACTCCCTGGGGACTGAGACGATGTCTGTAGTTTTTATGACACTCCCATAGTAGCATAGTTGGAAGGACATGTGAGGGGTTCTAGAAACACTTGTCAATTTATTGATTTATAGGCACAACTAATTGCTGCTATTTTCAAATTATTTCTCCTCAGGCAAACTTTTTGCATGCAAGGCATATTTGTTGGTTGTTAGATTCTCCTCTACTGGCTGCTTTGCAAGGATATTAAAAAATTGAAAAGGTCTTATCTATATTTTCAGTTACGTGGATAGTCCCTAGGTGGCTGTTTAGTAAACTTCATTGTCTCTGATAATCACATTCCCCCACAGCAGCCACACTAAGAATTAGGCCTTGACACACACTTTGATGTGCAGGGGACATTTCAGATAACATGAGCCCCAACTGAAATAAACTCCCGGCATAGAAAAACATGCCTCACAGCCTACTCCACAGCCCACCCTCAATTAAATACCCCAATCAAAGAAACTGAATGTCATGCTGCTGTGGCTAAGACTGCGCCTGCCACAGTTTACAGAGCAATACACAAATGCAGAGGTCAGGTCAGAGAAATCCCGAGCCTTTTAAGCTCCAGCTGCAGTTTTTATTTCTGTAATCCTCACTTTTTGTGCCACCTCTACACTCAACAATCTCTCTTTCTGTGCCTTTGCAAATGAGGAAATAGGCTTATAGTTCTAACAAAACCGTATCGGAAACGCATTTCAGGCTTTTCCTGCATATCGTAGCTTATTTTTGCATTACATTTTCTAGGTAAGAGCTTTGTTTTTCACAGGGACCTCTCGCTGACTCAGCATGAAAGTGTCCACAGACGTTGCCTCTGCCTTGAAGTGGAAATGCTCACATGGGCATACGCCGTGTTCGTGGGGAATTGCATGAAGGTGAAGCTGTGAGGAGGGATGTTATCCTGTTTTTCATTTTGACTCAGAAGTCACATTTTCACTTACTTACCAGGAAGCTAGCTAGAGAACATGCAGTTTAGCCTTGGCAGCGAACCAACCCCGACAGCCCCAAACCCCGTGAGATTCCTGCAGATAACATCAAACAGGACAAGTAGAGCAAAAAACTAGGGTGAAATTAAATGTATCTTGGGGAGGAAAAACCCTAACCAGGAGCAGAGGTTTTATGAAAATTCTGGATAATGTAAACATTGCTAGTTTCTGGGAATTTAATGCAATGTGGATAAACTTAAGATAGATCAAAAAAATTCAAGCTAAGCTTAGCTTAACTGTTTTGGTCTCCCAAACAGGCAGTTTCTTATTTTTTTTTTTTTAAATCAAAGATGGAAAGATAATAAGAAGGGTTTGATAAAGTGAAGACAGGGTTAGTCAGAGTCAATAGCAAATAGAGAGCAATCGGGAACAGAGTCCACTGGCAAGCTCCAGTGGGAAGCCAACAGAGAGAGGTGAGTGTTGTGGACCAATTCAGGGAGAGGTGTGATTAGGGCCATGTAGGGATTAAAGACTATACTCACTGGGAAAGCTAGACCTGTTAGGGGCAATGGCCTCGCCTATGTAGGTCACATCCCAAACCCAAACAAGCTTAAGCTTCAAACCCCTCACGCTTATACCTTCAAGTCCCATTGACAGATGCTTAAAATCCCTCTAACAGAATTCAGTCTGAGATTATCCAATAGTAATAAGATCTAAAATGCCTCAAGGGTAAAATTGTGTAAAGTTCATATTCAAATAAAATTAAGCATACCAAAGTAAAGCTTTCTGTACAATACAGAAACCTGGGAATCCGAAAATAAGCAAAAGATGAAAAGAAGGGGTAGAGGGGCCTCCTACGCAGGAAGCTGGAATTTATTGGCTTTGCTTATTTTTGAAAATTTATCTAGCTTGGTTTGCCAGAAACATGGGCAAGGGTTTTGATTTTTTTTTTCATTTCATTTCATTTTCTTTATTGAGGTCACATTGGTTTATAACATTATATAAATTTCAGGTGTACATGATTATATTTCAACTTCTGTGTAGACTGCATGGTGTTCATCACCAAAAGTCTAGCTGCCATCCATCACCATACACGTGTCCCTTTACCCCTTGTGGCCTCCCCCCTGATTTCTTTATTAAGGGCCCATTTAGTGGGCACATACTATGCACCGGACCTCCTGCTAAAGCCCTGAGCATGCACTGAAAGGCAAACGGTGTACATTGCCCCAGTCTAATGCACAACCCTGCAACTGTCAGTGCTGTGGATGGAGGTCCATGGATGGAGCACCCTGAGTGCCCACAAAAGGATGTGACTTCTTCAGGGAGTAGACGATGGTTCTGCCTCCTTTTTCTCTTTCTCCTCAAACTATTGCAATCTGGTTCCCACCACCAGCACTTTACAGTACAATAAAAGTTAATAAAGGGGCCGGCCCTGTGGCCGAGTGGTTAAGTTTGCACGCTCTGCTGCAGGCAGCCCAGTGTTTTGTCGGTTCAAATCCTGGGTGCGGACATGGCACTGCTCATCAAGCCACACTGAGGTGGCGTCCCACATGCCACAACTAGAAGGACCCACAACTAAAAATGTACAACTATGTACCGGGGGGGCTTTGGGGAGAAAAAGGAAAAAATTTTTTTAAAAATCTTAAAAAAAAAAGTTAACAAAGTCATCAAATAATGCACAAGTTGATAAAAAGATACTCTTTCAACACTCATCTTTCACTTTCTTTAAGATCAAATGCTACTTCCTGTGAGGAGCCTTCCTCGCTTTTCCCTTAGAGTGATGAGCTTTCCTCAGTTTCCCCTTAGGAAGCTAAGTGTGGCAGCCCTGGACTGAGCTTGAGGTTCTCTGGGTTCTGATGTTTCTAGGAGAGGACCTCAGCACAGAGCTGATGCTCAGCTTGGCACAAAGACTGAGTTAACGAGACTGGAACAGCTAAGTTGACAACTAGTTCAGTCCTTATTTCATTCTACCATTTGGTTCTTATAGTCATTCCTCAGTGATGTTCTGTTCTATTCATCACAACATTGTCACTCTTTTATTATTTACTTATTTATTTTCTGAGACTATGGATATGAGGAAACATCCGCCGGTATTTTCTCGTTTCTCCAAAGTACTATCAATAAGCTTATTAGTGATTGTCCATCCAACAACATCAAATGAACATTCGTGTTGCACAAGCAGCAAGGGCACCCCATCTTTCCTCAAGAAGTATTGTGAAACTTGACCCTTCATGAACATCCTAAAAGTTTCTGCCATTACCACCCCTTCAGCCATCTTTTTTCTCCTACTCACCTCTCCTATACTGGTGAAGCAAGCAGACAGAGTTGGAAATCATGAGCATCTTAGGAAATCATTTTCACACAGAGACCAGCTACTTAATTATTCTAAATCTCATAATTTAAGCCTATATAGATGCTTTATGAACTAAGGTTTATAGGTCTTATTAGCTCATCAACTCAGGAGTAGCAGCATAATTCCCAGATACAGTCCTTCCATCCTTAAACAGAGGAGTGGGATGTAATAAGTGTGAATAAGAGTGTTCTTGGCATCTTGAAACTTGCTAATGTTTAAGGAGAAAATCCGGTTCTTCTCCTCCCACGTCTACGCAGACCTGCTTCTCCACACGGAGCCACACTCCGCCTCATTTCTCGAGCTGAGCATTCTCTGGGAAAGCAGCACCAAATACAGACCAACATAGGGTAGGATGGGATTATCTTTGCATATCTTGAGTGATTTTTCAGTTCAGATACATAAGATTCCAAAAGGCAGCAAATGTAGTAATGACCCCACACTCCCCAGGACCTACCAAGATGCCCAGGACAGAAAATGTTCATTCAATGGTTGTTGAACAGATGAACACCAATAAGACTATTGAGAATATCTTGGAGAAAAGAGAAAATACCACTGGTGTTTCCCATATCCATAATCTCAGAATATAAATAAATACGTAAATAATGAGAGAGAGAGCACTATGATGAAAGCTACAGAATATCACTGAGGAATGACTGTGAGGAGTAAATGGTAGAATGAAATAACAACTGAATGAGTTCTCAACTCAGCTGTTCCAAACCCGTTAACTCAGTCAATTTCATTAACGCATCTGGCCTCGGTTTCCTCAACTGTTCTAAGGGTGTTGAAATTATTGGATTTCAGTGGTCTCTAAATTCTCTTAAGCTCTGAAATGAAATGCTTCTTCCACTTCTCAGATATCAGCATGATATGGCTTTTAAACCATTTTCAAGAAGAATTTCTTCAAATGAACTTTTATGGGAAGCCATCAATTAAAAAATAAATGAAAGTGAATATTGTTGAGGTTTCAGAGGAGGTCCCCATTAAAAAAGAAAAACGCCCTCTGCTCCGCACCATGAGAGGTTAAGGAATAAGTTGAGGGGAAAAAATCAAATATGAAGGTGAAAATGGTGGTGGAGGGAGTGGCTATATCTCTAAGGGGTAAATGGGCTTGCTGATACTTAACCTCTGAATCAGGCAGCAGTGGAATGGGACAGACTTCAGGGCACAGAGAGGTGGACATGAACAGGTGCTCAGTATTTCTTTTGAAATTCTGATGTGATCTTTGATTAAAAAGAAAAATAGAATTTTGAGAAGGCTTGGTTCCTAAATAGCCAGAAAAGCTTACAACGATCAACCACCATGGCAGGTGCCTCAGTGACAAATCATCATTTTGTTATCCAAAGAGAACTCACTCTATGAATCTAGTGGGAAAAATTGCCCTGTGATGT
Source organism: Equus przewalskii (assembly GCF_037783145.1). Lineage (NCBI taxonomy): Eukaryota > Metazoa > Chordata > Mammalia > Perissodactyla > Equidae > Equus > Equus przewalskii. The sequence goes on from NC_091846.1 coordinate 74,121,002, forward strand.
TTCACAATGCATGAGAATACTTCTTCATTGTTCTTAGAAATTCTCTACATTTTTGTACTGGAGATAAGGAATTTTGCCTTAAAGATTGTACAGTAACATCCACAGAGTCCAAAAATAAATTCCTGTGTTTATTTCTTGTTGTAAAATTATTGCAAAATCTAATTTTGAATATTGTGATTTTGATGCTACCTAAGCATTTTCTTTGAAATACACGGTAATTTATAATTTCAAAATAACGTCTATATCAAGGAAAACATTTTCTTTTGTAGGAATCAAACAGTTATAATTTTCTATGAAATTTTAGTTTAACCTCAGATTTTTTCAATTTCGTGTCCAAAAAAATCAAGATAGCGTTGGGAGGTGTGGAAAAGCCTGTCGTCTTGTGCATGAGAGAAACGGTGAGAATCATCGTAATCTACTAGGAGTCAGACTTTACTGCAGTATATGGGTCTGAATGACATACCTTTAACATGCTGGATCAGATTATCTCTAGTTTCTTGTATTGACATATTGGAGGAAGAATAAAGAAATTTTGCATTTTAAACAGCACATTGTGGTAAATCAGGACTCTTTTCAAAACTGGCTGCCCAATGGCAAATTTGAGTAATATGGATGAGAAGCTCAACCACATGGAGCTTTTGATTTCCTCCACTGAATAAAGTATTTGATGCTAACAGGATATGATTAACCATTTACTAATTTTTTAATCACAAAATGACTCATGTGAGGCTGAGTGTCAGAATTTTGATAGAAGAAAGCACAGTGTAGTAAATGAAAGTAATGACAGGAAATTTACTGATAAAATTAATAAACTACTGGGCATATGTGCTCATGATGCTGAGTCATTGTTTATTTACTTGATGTCTAACTTGAGAGAATTTTTTCAGGAGTCTAAGCTTATGATTTATATTATTTAAACAATCATAAAACAGGTGAATTCTTCCTTGTTATTGAATAAAAACACAAGAATGTAAGTTAAACCTAGTAACAGGATATGAATATTCACTGCCACAATTGATCGCAATTAAGGCCATGCCACCTTCAAATCAGCCATGCCTTAAAATTGCAAGAAGTATATTAAGAAATAAAGAGCATTATCTCTTAAAATGGTAATAAGAAGAGAAAACACAGGTACACTAAAATAAAAGAAGCCAAGCTGACTGAAGGGATACATAATTTGACACTTTTTATGCTAATTGTTTATTTCCAAGTACGATGCATCCTTCCTCTCTGTATGTCCAGTGTGCATCCCAATGCCTGACACAGAGAAGGCTTTCAATAAGGCATTTGAATGAATGAGTGTATGAAAGAGTGACCTGAGAAATTAATTACTTCACAACCAGAGGCACAAACGCAGTAGCCGTGTCCATGGGCCCGTGGTGGGAGAGGGGCCCAGTGTGCGTAGGAAGAGTAGCACAGCAGGGACAGAGGGCAAAATCTTAGGAACCAACCACCCCAGTTTGAGAAACAGAAGAGGAAGAGAAGTGAAACACAAAACAAAGGTTCCGGGAAGACTGTGCTGTCGGGAGTGTCACACAGGTCAGCTTAAAAGACTATGAGAACTGAGGAATGTGTCTAGGACTTTCAAAAGCAATTTCAGGATAGTCTTGGGAACAGACAGTATATTGTCAGAGTTCAACCAGTGAGGATGGTGAGGCTGCAGAGGCGGTGAGTGAGGAGAAAGGACTGCAGAGGAGGCCTGCATGGTCTCCTCGGAGGAAGCAGTGCTCAGTGATGGAGGAAGTGAGGTGGGGTAATCTTGGAAGCAGATGGCTGACCAGCTGCCAGCTTTCCAGGGAGTTTCCTAGACTGCGTTTCAATGCCAGCGCCGGGCATCCTCCGTAGATACACGTTTTCCTGAAGCACCTTGCATGCAAGAGCCGTCCTAAGCTGGGGCCTGCACATGATGATAAAGGAAGTCCCCGTGTGTTCTCCAGCTGAGGGAAAAGAGCCCATAGAGAGATTCACAGTTGCAAGAAGGGAGGACCCTTCTTTGAAAACTGGAGTAATAGAAAAGGCAATACAGATATGTCTAATAAACTTTAAAATGTAATATTTTTAAAAGCTGTAAAATGATCTCCATTTGTTTTCCATAAGAAGAAGAATCAGAAGCACTAGAATAAAAGCAAAAAATGCACATAAAAGTAAAATATCCAAATACAAGCCAAGGCCTTTGTCACACAGAGTCAATTTCAAAGAAAGAGTCTGTCAACCAAAAGCAATTTTAAAAATTGAATCATTCCTTTAGTTTCTTGAAAAGCATTAAAAAGATCCATTCACAGGCCGCTGCAATGCTTCAAAACACTCCTCTCTTCAGTTCTCAGACATCCTGAGGCTGCGCCAGACAGTTTTACGCACTGACCCCCCACACTCCACCAACTCACCCTCCACCTCTCCCCAGAGCCATCTCCTAGGGGCCATTCTCTTATCCCTTTCCTCTCTGCCTCCCTCCTGCCCACACACACAGCCTCTCTAGGCCTGCCTCTCCCTTCTCAGAAGTCTGTTTCAAGAAAGCTCAGGAATATTCCAGAAAACACTTTTCCTTTGCACACAAAGGAAGGAGCAAGCCAAAGTGACTTTTTTTCTTTTGCTGTATTTGAAAGAGTGGATAACTCATACTACTTTTCACACTTTCACTTTTCCATTTAAGAAGTAATGCCAACTCAAAGAGGATTTTGAGCTACACTCAACTCCGTCACCTAGCTTAAATGGCCCTAGAAACAATGCATCCATTTAATTCTCCTGTTTGTACACATTCTTTAGCGATTGTCCATTTTAGCAGAAAATTGCATGTTTAAGGAGGGAAAGAGAGCAAATAAATATGGTGAATGGAAAAGGAGCACATGACTAATGAGAAAAAAAATTTAGATAACTCCATTTCCTTGGCTAAGGTGTGTAAGTGTGTGTGTGTGTGAGAGAGAGTTCCAGTGAGTGTATGTACGTGTGTCTGTGAGGCTATTAAGTGAATACCTTGTCTTTTCATCTGGCTTAGAAAAAATAATTCTAATTATTAAAACTTTCTCCTCAAGCCGTTCTCTATTTCACTAAATTAGTTCTCAATGATCATATGTCCTTTTTCCTTGAAAGTTCGGTCTTAATGAAAAACAGAAATTTCACATGGATAAATCCATTATGCAATATTAATTAACCTCATAAAGATACAAAATGACTCAACCAAAAGACATATTTTTAATGACAGTCAAATTAATATTTTAAACTAAAGAATTTAGCACATTTCAAATGATATATAATACCCATTTTACAGGACAAAAACCAATGTCTCTAGCTCAAGACAGTAGTGAATTATGCATATTAACAAAAGTGTATCCTTGTCCCTCAAACAACGTAGATTGAAACCTTCCATGGAGCCATCTGGAGTCACCACTGTCAAACAGATAAAATAATCTTTTGGAACAATGAAGTTAGCATTTTCCATAATAAAATACAGTGGGTTTTTTCCTGTTACTTACATGAGCTCAAGCTTTCAAGACATTGCATACAAGAAAAGATCGTACAGGAATAACATGGCTCATGGTGTTTTGGGTACATTTTATAAAAATGAAGTGCCACCTATAGACAAATCTTACCTGGGCACGATGAATATGACTTGCCTGCCTGTCTATGCTCAGAGTGAGTAAAATGATACTCAGATAATTTGAGATCCAAACAAATATAAAGACGTAAGGAAATCTACTTGCCTAAAATGAGAATGAGAGTAAATGAGAATGGCTTCCGGGCAAATAAAGAAGAGAGTAAAGTTTACTTGTAGATCTCTTGTTTTTGGTGACTCCCTCCTCTCTCAACAAACTTCCTCTCCCCTCCACAGGTGCCATTGTTTGAATTCTCCACAGGGCATCTCTACCTAGGGCACCTGGGAAAAGATGGTCTTCTCAACACATCCTATATTCCAAATCCTTTCCCACTTTTTTTGGCCACCCAAATTTGCTATTCCTCCTGGGTTCTATTTTTGCCAGTTAAAAATGTACTTATGCAAATAATCCAGAGCCTGCTACTGCAGATGGTGCTGGTCGAGCAGGAAGACATGTTTGACAGAGTAAAACATGATGGTTATGTGCACAATGAGAGATGATGTGTGTAGTCAAGTGTGGGTATGTTTAGTGAGAAGACTTTGTGTTTAGTGAGAAGACTTTGAATGCCGCTTGGACTTTAAAAAGGACCTTGGAGCCTTTGACAAAGACTCTTGAAAATCAGGGAGCTTGATGGGTGTCTCAAATGCCACTGGGCAATAGAATAGCATATCAGTTAGGATTGTTAGTTGCAAGTGACTGACATGCAACTCAAATAACTAAAGTGACCAGTGGCCTCTCTACCTAAGAGGAGAAGATGGTCTCCAGCAGTTCTGAACCTGTAGACACAAACAGCACCTCCATATTGCTGCTCTGCCTCCAGCACACTCTCTCCCTTCATATCCAGCTTCTTCACTTTTGCTGCTCATAGCCTCCCATTTTGCTTATATCAATCTCAGTGAAAGAGTCTAAGTGGCTAGTTTGGGTCACATAATTCATCCTCAACCCAATACGAAAAAAGTGAAATCCTGTAATTGGTCCAGGCAGAGCAGCATGTCCCTTCCTGCAGTCAATGTTAATTATCAAGAGAAACGGGTGGAGAAATCTTGTGCAACAGACAAGAAGCAAAAACAATAGCTAACACATTCCACTACTGACGGCATTAAATAGATACTTGGCTGGCTTGTGCTGGGCTTGGGGTTTAATCCTGCCCTTGAGAATGAAAAGAAAGGCAAGAGAAGAGTGGCTTCATGTAGTGGAGAGAGGTGGATGGAGAATGAGGAGACAGGGTTCTCCTGGCGCCTTCATCAGACTACTCCACCTCTGCTATTCACTTACGCACACGCAAATGAGTCAATGTACACAGATGATCTCTGAACCACTTTCCAACTCGAAAATTCTCTTTATGAGGGAATGATAAGAAAAAATTTGGTAAGTACAGGAAGAAAAGGCAAGAAGAAGAGATAGAAATGTGCATTATGATACCTCAGACTGTCCCTTTGCTCTTTGTTCTTTTCCTTGCTATCCATTCCTCTCTTCCCTCTTACATTAAATATATATATATATATATATATATGAATAAATAGTTCTTTGCATACTTAGACAATCCAGGGATTTCAAACTGCTGCAGTGGTTAGTACTCACTGTCATCACCACTTTGCCCATAATATTCACTGACATTCAGCTCATTTTCCTTCTTGCATTTTTTTCTCCCCTTTAAAAAAAGTAGATAGAAAAAAGTTGGAGCACATGAACTTGCTTCCTATAGACAAAGTCTTAGAGAGGAATTTTTCACTGCCATCTAATCCACTGTGAATAGGTCCAATTGTATTTCTGAAGCGTTTCCAGTTCTCCCAGGGAGAGGGCATGGGAGCACCCTGGGCTTGGAGGCGGAAGCTCTGCCAGTGGCCAGCTGTCCCAGTTACTGAAGGTTTCTGTGCTGCTCCAAATCTTCATGTCCTTATGAAATTGAAACAGTGCCTCTTCTTTCACAAGGGAGGTGTAAGGATGAAGCAGGAGAAAAAGTATGCAAACATGTAATAAATAATGGAGAGCCAGACTGATGTGGGATGCTGGGTGATGCATCCGTGCAGCAGCAGTGCCTCCAGAAAGCTGCTGTTGGAAGCAGCAGCACTGGAGCAGTCTGATCTGTCTCTGGGTGGCCTCACATGTGACGTCCACCCTAGAATGCACTTGCCCATAAACTGCCATCTAGAACACAGGTGTCTCTGGATGCAGGCCCCTCTCATCACTATTGTCAGGACTGGACATTTATTTATTCATGCCACCTTTCCTAATGACCCCACCAGCCCTGGTCACCTCCCTGTAGGCGAGGAAGTGTGCCTAGACTCTGCCTTCCACATCACTATCCAGTCAGCAGATGCTGCCCGGGTTCCCCTCGCTGTTATAGGAATGCCCCCTCACAGGCCCTGGATGCTGTTTCCTGACTCGCTGCTCTTTTGAGTAAATGGATAAAAAATTCGCCTGTACAGTAGTAGGTGAATGAGAGATAGAAATAATAAAAACTGCCCATTTTTGAGTGTTTTCTATGGGCCAGGCATGCTGCTAGGTGCTTTATATATATTATTTTGTGTTGTCCTAACTGAAGAATTTTTAGATAGGTAATATTACATATAAGTAAATAAGACGGAGAAAAGGTAAATAACTCACCCAAGGTCGCCCTCCTGTGAGTGGAACCAGATTGTCCTCCGTCTACACTCAATTCTTCAAACACACATCTTAGAGCCTTGTTTCTCAAAGTGTAGCCCAGAACAGAGATGTAGGACTCTCCTGGAGAGCATTAGGGATACAGACAGTCAGGCCTTACCCTCGATCTACGAAATCAGAGTCTGAATCTGGACATCCTCCCTGAGGGATCCACATGCAAGCTAAGATTTGAGAAGCCCTATACTAGATTTCAAGATAAGAGGTAAGTGGGTAAAGGAATGGTGTAAGAAAGAAAGATTCTAGTAAAACTCTTGGAGGACTTTGGGAACATAAAATTCATGATTTGGTGCAGCCAATTACAGTTAAATACACTCTGTTTGGCTGTGGAACTGTGGTATCAATGACTAAATGACTCCTTAGAAACTTTTAATGTAACTATCAGAAGTGGATACCCACTCCTTGTAGGAAGGTATTGATCTACGTAGAAAAGAAAAAGTTTTGAAAGCTTTGATTAAAAATAAAAGTTTTTAGCAGAGATGTGAATGGTCTGACACTAACACCCACAGGCCTTGCATTAGTTAATGGTCTTCACTCACCTTGTCTTTCCTTAGGAATATGTTGCTGAGAAAGAATAAAATGCAAAGACCAACGACTCTGGCAAAAGGCTCTTGCTGTTTATCGATTACCACCAGGACTGGATTTTTGGATGTGTGTCCTGGTAGACATTCAAACTGCCAAAAGTGAAACTATGCATAATACTCTGAGCAAAAGAAATGCTACAAAATTTAAAAGGCAATAAATTTAGAATCTGTAAAACGAAAGTGCTTCTTTGCATATAGTACACTTTGCATGTTACCAGAGCAGAGCAGAGCAGTGAGCGGCGGTGAGGTAGGAATACAAAGGAAGAGTCCTTTCGCTTCGGACAGCTCTATGAATGAAAGTTTGACTGAATTTGCTCTGGGGGACAGGAAAACAAGTTGCCAAATCAGGTGCATAAAATGTTTTCACAAATTTAACCAACTCTACAACTGGAGTTTTGGGGTCTTACAAGAAGGAAACAAAGATACATTAACTGCGATTGAAGTGGACAACGAGCTACACCCTCTCTCTTGGTCTTAATCCCTCCTTAGTGAGGTGGGCCATGAGGCAGGCAGGTAAGGGCTGAGGTAAGCAGGATGTGGGGACAGCTGGGGACCAGTCGAAATCAAAGGGCAGCCTGAAGACCAGTAGGGGGTAGACAGGGGACCTGGTCAATTTCGAGCAGCACTGTTTTTTTCTGACTTGAAAAAGAGAAGGAAACAGCTGTGCTTGGAGCCTGGGTCCCTGCTTAAACCCCAGGACTGGCCATAGCTCATTTGTTCCCTAATGAAATCCAGAGTGGACACTTTTATATTGAGTTCTCTATAATCTCCTGTCCAACAAATAAAAGTCCACATCAACATCTGGCCCTGTGGAGAAGCCCAATACATCATTTACAAAAACGCAGGGATACTGTGAAGATTGATTCAGCCAGTAAGAGGCTGCTTTGAAATCTCTCCGGAGTTTAAGCTGCAGCTGCATTTAGAACAGTCCTAAGATGTGAAAAGGAGGACTTTCGTTCCCTGCAATCATCCCAAATTTTGCGTATTAGTCACGTGGACTCCACTCTGCAGACAGAGCAATGTTTCTCTAAAGGTTTTAATTGTATTAAATGTGTGCTCTACAAACAGCGATTTTTTAGGTTGCTTGCTTATTGTCTGTTGGTTGGGGGTAGGGTAGCTGCTTGATTGTTTGGAGTCCCCAGATACTAGAGTAGGAAGGGCCTTACTGGTTAATCCTGGGGAAGTCAGCCTTCTCTCTCTATTAGTTTTCTGTCACTGCCATAACCAGTTACCACAGTTTAGGGGCTTAAAGCAACACAAACATGTTATCTTGTAGATCTTAGGTCAGGTGTTTCACCTGGCCGGTTTCTCTGCTGGGGTCTCACAAGCCTAAAGTCCAGGTGTTGGTCTGCTTGGCTCCTATCTGAAGGCTCTGGAGAAGACTCTCCTTCCATGTCAATCAGAGTGCAGGTCCTTGAGGTTGTAGGACTGAGGTTTCTGCATCCTTGTTGGCTGTCGGCTGCACCTACTCTTAGCTCCTAGAGGCCTTTCCCTGGTCCTTACTTGTGGCCAGTAATCTCAGAGCCAGCAAGGCACCTCGGATCCTGCTCACGGTGGAGTCTCCACGACTTCCCCTGCAGTTGCAACCTTCTGCTTCCAGCTAAAGAGAGTTGCCTTCTTTTAAAGGCTCACACAGTTATATTGAACCCACCTGAGAAATCCAGGATCGTTTACCTACTTTAAGGTCCATCATCTTGATTACATCTGGAAAGTCTCTTTTGCCATGTAATGTAACATATTCTAGGCTCCAGGGATCAGAGCTTGGGCATTTTGCGGGGAGGGTAGGGGCATTATTCTGCCTACCCCAGTCTTGGAATAAGGCCAAGGGATAAATTGCTACGCACAGCTAGCGCACTGTGAAGGGGAGCCAGCTCTGTGGCTGTCTTGAAAGAAAGGATGATCTTGCAGCAAAGATCCTTTTCTCAAGGTCTATTGTAACTTTAGAACTATAAATATTTTATCTTTAAAACCATAATCTAGCCTTTGTGTTTAATACTATGCATCCATAATATGTATAATATTACGCATCTAATATTATGTGTTTGTGTATATTCTTTTCTCCTTAAAAAAAACCCAAAAATCTAAGAGTTATGATTCCAGTTTTTCAAATTAAAAACCTGAACTTTAGAAAGGAAAAATAACTGGTCTAATTTTATACTGTATATGCATCTAGAGATAGCCCCGGAACACAGGCATTCTAACCCCCACAAAGAGTTTATGATGTCTCATCAACTGCACAAGAATGTTGATCATAGAAACCATAACATAGAAAAATCATAAAAGATGGAGTTGGGGAAAAAAGATCCATCCCCATGTAGCTCTTCATGTTTTATTAACATACAAAAATTAGAAGTCCCTCCTCCAATTTGTTAAAAATACAAATAAATTAAATAAAAATACCTGAAATGTTTTTGCAAATTGTAAAGTTTAAACAATTTAAAAAAGGAGGAAGAGAATTATATGCGTTCTCTAATCTTTACCTGTTGAAACCATCCTTCTAAGTCCACCAGGTAAAACTTAATACCAATTACTGAATTTTTTTCCTGTTTTTTTCTTTTTCTACTTTTCTTTTCAAATCTTGGTTTAATGATGCAGGAGGGATGTGAAAACTAGGTCAGGGGTATTTCTCCATAACGCTCAGCCTCCAAATGTCAGATTCAAATATTGATAAATGAAGAAACCCATCTTGGCTACTACAGAGGCCCTGAGGAAAGGATTCAGTCTCTTATACAACCTGACCCAACGTACACACAACAAGCCTTTGCACAAAGAATTTATTTTGAATGAGGTTTTTTACTTTAACAGATATTTATGATCATTAATTTTTTTAATCTGTCCAAATGAGAAAAGGTGGATTCGATGCATTTACTTTTGGTGAACATAAAACCTTCTTGCTTAAGTACCCAGTGAGTGAGTGATGCAGGATTAGCAATTTGTTATTGACAGTAATTAGTTCTGTATAAAACATTTCACAAAAAAATGTGTTGAGAGTCAGAAATCAAGTTTCAGGAAAAACACATAATAATACAACAATAAGAGAATGATTTCCAAATCATTTTCAGAGTAAATAAAACCCTGTCCTAAATGTATTCAATTTGATAAGAACTAGAGAAATATGAGCTCCAGTTAACTGAGAGTTAAAAAAATTTTGCAGTGAAACTGGCAGGGTTTGGAATAAAAAGAACAAACGAAGAGAGAGAAGATTTGAGAAAGGATAGAACGTAGGTCTCTAACTCAACACCCTCAAAGTCAGCGTCCACACTTGGAAAGAGAGCAGATAACAAAATGTAAAATTGTCTCTGATTGCAATTTTAAGCAAAATAAATACAGAAAAGTTTTTCTTCGAGCAATCCAGAGAGGACTCAGGCAGAGAATAAATGTGAGTTGATTTGAATTCAGCTGTGGGTTTTCTCACTAAAGGAGGTTGCCGCACACCATCTAGTTCAACTGTCTCTTGGAAGGGAAAGAGCTGGCCTCCGCTGGGCTCCGGGGCTGCTCATTTCCAGCTCAGGGCTTAGCCACAGCACTAGGCAAGTAGAAAACAAGCTTGACAAATGACGTGACAGGCAGTGAAAAACAAATAACAATGCACTTTTATTAAAAACAAAAGAATCCGGGTTGTCCTGAAAGCTCTTTTCCTTTTTTCTACTCTGTTGAAGACTCTCCTTCAATCAATGATATTAGTTTTTCAATAAAGAGCAATCAATATGCACTCATTAAACATCTCCTATGACTAGAACATGTTCCACAGTCTTATAGCATAGCAAAAGAACTGTCTCAATCTTTAACAAAAACAAAAAAGCATCATTCTGACAGCTACTTGAGATTCTAGATCAATGGCGCTATGCAATCTGATATTGACTAGCATTTTCTATGACTGTTTTGTTAAAAATAGTTATTTTTGAAATTCTATGTTATAAAAATAATATTTTGGAATAAGTCAATGTTTTTTAAAGCAAAAGATATATACGTTTTCTTTCCCCAATTGCTTAATGCCACTGTGAAAGATAACTATCAACAGATTAGACATTCTTACATGCATGCACACACACACACAAATACATATGTATAAATTTATGCATATATATGTAGTAGATGTACACAAAAATATATCTATAATTTTAAAATGGCTACAGAGTACTATATTGAGTGAATATTTGTAACAGAAACTTTCGTAACCAACTTTCATTTAACTAACCTCCCTTTCCCTTACATATCACACGAACATCCACCAGCTACCTGTTGGTAACTTGCCAATCACTGGCTTTTCTCTGCTGTGTCCCACCTTCCATTCCACTGTCTGTATGCTAAGAGTTAGTTGTTTTTGTTACTAATGCAAATTACATTTGTTACTCTAATAACGTAATTTAAGTAAGCATAATACAAACTAATTGGATATTAGTATAAAAGGAAAGAGATATGTTTCTACAAAAGCTAAGTTCAATGCTTTGGAAAGATTCTATTAAAATGATTACAAAAATGCGAAGAAAATAGAAGTTTTTAAGTGTGAAGTGAGATGACTGTAAAAGAATAAAGGATTGGGGCAGAAATCTATAATGTAAGACTCTGCATTCATTTTGTTTTGTGCATGTCATATTTTCTGAGCAGGCTTAGTTACGGACACTCTGACTAAAACAATTTCTAGCCAACAGCCCTAAGACCTCCCTGACTTAAAACCGCACAATCATATACCTGCTCACATCACCCGTACACCTCGGGCTGGTTAGGAACTCCGTTCCATGTTGTTCTCACTCAGTGTCCCAGATTATTCAAGTTTCCAACATCAGGAGCACGTGCTCTCCCCACACTAGCGGAAATAGGAGGACAATTGTCAGCACTGGCTGTTCCTTAGAAGTGGCAGATTTCACTTCCACTCCCGATACATTGAACAAAGCAAGTCACACGGACTAATCTGATTGCAGCATGTATATACAATGCTTCCTTCTTCCCAAAAGGAGGGGACAACTGATTCTGGGGGAAAGCAACAATAATGCTTGCTAAACAAGTACAATATGGAAATTGTAGACAAACGTTTAAGGACAAATTTATACGAAAGTATGTGATGTGGCATCCAGTCCACAGGCTTGGTCCACATCTTTTGCCAATTTCTCTACATATTTTTTGGTTAAAATTTATCCTCTAGTATCTACTCATGGAAAATATGTCACGCATGGGAAATATATTCCTGTATTTGTGTCTACATCCAAAAATACTTTTCTGCTGCCTTTCTACTTAAAAGAGAGGTTGGCTTAGTAGAAAATTCTTGAGTCTCTATTTTCATGAAGACATTATAGGCAAAGTTTTAGTAACTTTCATTACCAAATATTGTGGTAGAGAACTTTTCAGTCAGCCTGAGTTTTCTTCTTTGTAGATGACTCAATTTTCCATCTTCATCCCCGAGGATGTTAATGCACATGAATTTACGGGGACTTATCTCATACTCCAGCATATTTCAATTGTTTTCTCATACATAGGTATGCTTTCAATGTAAAGTCAAGTTATCTTTTATTTTGGGAAAGTTTTCTTGAATAACATCTATAAATGTTTTATCCACTATTTTTTCCTTTTTTCTTTGGAAATAACTAATTATGCATATGCTGTATCTTTCTTGACTACATAATGTTTTCTTTTATACCTAACATTATTCATAAATATTTGTTCAATATATGTTTTTTCTTCTGGAGAGCAGCATAAAAATTGAGTGTACACTCTGAATCCAGGCTACCTGAATTGAAACCTTAGTTTTTAACTTTGGTAAGTTATTCAATGACTTTTGTTTCATCTCTGTGCATGTGTCCCTACCTACTTCATAGGGTTACACTGAGTATTAAATAAGATAATATATGTAAAATGTTTACAATTGTTCCAGGGACATATAAACATTATGTAAGTGTTTGCTGTTAATGTTATTTTCTTGATCTTGTCCTCATTCTTTACTGAGTTTCCAGCAATATCACTCCTCTGATTTGCAGCCTCCAATGTGATCTCCATTCCTATTTATTTTGCTATTCAATATATTTTGTGAACACTGCCGACTTATGTTTTATTTCCTTCTGTTGTCTTGCGATGATTTCTTTCAGCTCTTCTTTGAGATCTATGTTATACAAGTATGTGGTTTATTTTCTCGGAGTATCTTTGCATAAATCACTTTTATCTTGATCTTTTATTTTTGAATGAGGTGAGTTCTTCCAGAAGAAGATATTAGCAAGAGCTTTATGTGATGGAAGAGAGTGGTCATCTCCAACCCAGAGGGATGTGTATGAATGCAAACTAATAGTTAGTGCTGTAATTGTTTGGTAGAAGAAAATAGCATTTCCTGCTATAACGAATATGGGATTTCACCAGTGATTTGGAATTTCATTGTTTTCTGGAAGAAAGAGTAGTTCTTTGAAAGTAGATATGACTGACAAGGAGATATACTTAGTGGGGAGGGAATTGGAACAGGAGATTCATGTTATAAACAAAAGTAGAAAAATGGTAAAAAATATGTTGTGTGGAAAGAATGTGGGAAGAAAACTATGACTTATTAAAAAACCACTGTGTCTCATGTGCCATGCATTTTTCCTACAATATGCTCAAGAAATATGTTATAGCTTTCAGGAATTATTTACCTAATAAAATCACAGTAATTTTATGACAGTGACGAGAGAAAGGGAATCCTTCCAGCGTCTTCTCAGCTTTGCTGTTTTCCTCTCCAGCAGATGTAAGAGCAGGTGATTTTTCTTCTTAGCCAATATCTTAGTTCTTGTAACATGTGATTTTTAAAAATCTTTTGATCTTCCATGAAATCTTGGTATGTTTTATAGAACAAAGTCTTTATTTTTAGAATTATTGTTCTATATGCTAAATAGCCATTTTATAATTTTGTATCTTGAGGGTAAATGTCTGTCATAGAATATATCAAAGAAAAAGATTACAAACACATTGTGATATGACCACCCTATATACATGCATTTAGTTCATTGCAGCTACATGTGTGTCAGATATATTCTTTACTGTAATATAAAATCAACCAAAGCAAAGAATTTTGTTTTGTTCAGCCAGACCAGGAAGTGTGCTTGGCATATAGCATCAATGGTTTTTTTCATCTGAAAATCAAACACAAAATGACAATATGTGCCAAATTTATACACATGAAATAAGTGCTTTTAAAATTTTAATGAAACTAAAAATGGAATTGAATAATAGTCATGATAAAGTATGAAGTTGTGTGAGACCATCAAACCAACCATTGTGACCAAAAACATATTTATTGTTCAGCCAGATAAAAAGCACCCAGTCACACTTCTCAAAATCAAAGGAATAGTTTGGCAGAAAAATGCATGTATGTATATATGTATATATATATCGAGAGAGAGAGAGAGAGAGAGAGAGAGGGAGGGAGGGAGGGAGGGAGGGAGAGAGAGAGAGTGAATGGGTTTTATTCACTATTCTTCCTTTTCTGTTTCATTCCACAAATATTTACTGAGCTCTATTCCAATTATAGAGAGAAGAGAATAATCAATGGCCCCTGCTGATATGTGCTCAGTTTCTAGAGGGTATGTAAGCACATAAATAATTAATGACAATAAAAAGGGATGAAGGTAATAATCAAGATATGTATCAAGGGTTATGGAAACATGGAGAAAATCAGGGCTAACTCTGGGAAAAGGTTTCATGGAGGAAGCCTTAGTTGAGGCTTCTAGGATGTTCTAGGATGGTAGGAGGCCATATGGCAGAGAAGGGCATTCCAGGCTAAGAGATAAAAAGGTGTGAATGTGGAACAGAAATTGAGCAGCACTGTGCCCCAGACACAGTGAAAACTTTCGTGAGATTTAATCAAGGGATATGAGGGAGGGGATGATCGGAGAGACCTCTGTGAAGACAGTGAGTCATTCAGGAAGCCATTTATTTGACTAATGGGAGTTTAAAAACCAGTGGGTATTTTTTTCTCACATAAAATTAGCTGTATTAGAGTTGGCATGTTGCTAATATCATTTAGCTACATTATGGTTTTGAGTTGGCATCTCAGTTATTCCCTTGGCCTTTGCCTTTCCCTTGTGGCTGCAATATGGTTGCAGGAACTTTAAACACTGTGTCCTCAAGCCATTGTATTCAAAAGCCAAAATGCAAGAAGACATGGCTCTGGTTAGAGAGGAAAAGCTCTGCCAGAAGCTCCCAGGAGATTTTCCCAAATGCTTTACCCAGCAGAAGAGGAACACATGCCCAACTCTGAACCACAGAGATAAAGGGATCTCTTCCAGACATCTCATAAAATTGGATTCTGTAGACAAAGAAGAAGGGGGGAGAAGAGGGAGAGGTTGAAGTAGGCAATAAACAATGCTTTTCCCATGTATTTTAGGGGACAGATTATGAAATCCTTATTTGACATGCTAAGTAAATGGGTCTTTATTAGGTAGTGAATGAATAACCATTAAAAGATGTTGGTAGGAAATCATCAGGACAAGATTTGCAGTTATGTGCTGTATAACAATGTTTTAGTTGACAATGGACCGCATGTACGATGGTGATTCCATAAGATTAGTACCAATAGCCTAGGTGTGTAATAGGGCATACCGTATAGGTTTGTGTAAGTATTGTAGAGGAGAAAGAAATTTTCCTCTACCCTTCTAGGTTCTTCTGGCTAGTATAAGAATTAAACTGACATGAGACAGATCAACAGGAGAAAAATACACAAAAGTTTAATAACATGTATACAAAGGAGAAACCCAGGAAAACTGAGTAACTCATCAAAATGGCCAAGGCCCTCACTTTAAATATCATCTTCAGCTAGAGACAAAAGAAGATGTTGGGGGTGGGGAAAATCATGGACTTCAAAGGGAAGGAAGGCAATTCATAGGTAAGTGAAGAGGAGCAGACATTTGGAAAACAAGTGTTTGGCCACAGAAACAGAAGAACACAGAGGGAGCCCAACGAACAGGCTTTCTAGGTTCCTTCCAGTCTACCACCTAGTTCATGTTATGCTAAGGTGATAGCTTGCCTCCTGAGACAGGTTTTTTTCTTTGAATTCTTTTAGGCAGTTAAGGGGGAGGTAACAAGAAACACTTCCTGAGCCTTTTGTTTCTCAAAAATAATCAGCCTAAAATAATTCTCATGTTAAAGAGACACATTTTAGGGTGGCAAATTTTGTTCCCCTTCAGTGCACTCTATGATGGCCACACAACAATGAAATCTCCTAAAGACACATTTCTCAGAACATATCCCTGTTGTTAAGTGATGTGTGACTATAATTTAGAGAGAAGATTACTCTGGTGGTAATACAGAATATATCCTGAGCAGGAAAAAGAACAGAGAAAGAGAGAACTGGGAAGCACTTACTGGAGCTTAGGCAAGAGATGACAAGGGACTGAACCAAGCAGAATCAAGGATGGAGGACGATAAATGTGTCATGATGATATTTTCTTGATAGTATTAAAAATAATTGATCGGATGGGTGTTAGGGAGTTCAGTGAAGTGAAAGAAGAGTCAAAGTTAGCTAAAGTAGTTCTCTTGGTTTTGTGTTTTTGTTTTGTACATCGTCAGTAACTGCTGAGGCCATTGGCAAGAAAGTGAATAGTACAGATGGAAGAGATTCTCTAGGTTGATAATGGAAGGAATTGGGTTTTGATTTTGAGATGTATAAGGCACCACTGGAAATAACTGTGCCTTGAAAACTTGCAATGTGGATCTCAGCAAAAGTTTACTCATTAAGCTAGATATTTGGTAGTTAATGACATCAAAGTGCTGTTTTGTTCTATGAGAGTGTTTAAGATAGGCAGAGAAAAGGACCAAGGCAGAATCTGGGGGAAACACTGAATTAGCATTTAAATGATGGAGAAAAGATCCAGAGTAAATGCATTTGAGATGGAAAAGAAACTGAGGGATTATAATATCAAAAAGACAAGAAAGATAAGGATTTACAGAAGATGGCAGTCAAGGGAATCAAATAGCTTAAGGGTCAAAAGGGAAGAGAATGGAAATGCACAAATTAGGAGATTCTTAGTAATAGAACTGAGAGCAGATTTATAGACTATTGGGAGCAATACCTAGACTATAGTAGGTTGGAGTATGACTAGAAGTTTGGAAGTAGGAGAATTGATATTATTTCAAAACGTTTACAGAAATGTGAATACAAAAAGTGTTTTGCGAAGATGGCAGGGTCAAGTGATAATAATTCTAAAGAACATGTTTATGTACATCTATAGACAGAAGGAGAGGAGCATCCGAAGGATGGGCCAGATAGGCAACACTGTAGGAGCAGACGTGTTTGGACAAATGGAAAGTCCCTGGCAATGGATTAAACTTAGAAAAAGGTAGGGGCATTTTAAAATTTTTTAACTAAATTTTTATTGAAAAAGCTTATCATGAACTGTGCAGACCTTAGATATACAGCTTGCAGAGTTTTGGCAAACACATTTTTCATGTGATAATATCCCAATCAAGTCAAAGAAATTTCTATCATCACAGAAATTTTCCTCCTGCACTCTCCTCTGCTCCCTCACAGAGGAAACCACTATTCGACTATGTTTTTACCATAATTTGGTTTAACTTATTGTAGAACTTCATATAGATGAAATCATGCAGTACATACTCTTTTATGTTGACTTTCTTTGGCCCAACATAACGGGTTTGAGATTTACCCGTTGTGCTGTGTGTCATTTTTCCTCCTCAGTGCAAGGCTGTACTCTAGTGTATTCTCAGACCACCACTTGTTTATCCACTACCTTGCCTTGTTTCTAATTTTTGACTACTATGAATAACGTTGCTGTGAACATTTGTGTGCAAATCTTCTTATTCTCATACAGTATTTTCATTCTTTTCAACATCTAGAAGTGCAATTGCTGGATCATACAGCAGGTGAATGTTTAACTTTTTAAGAAACTGCCAAAAAGTTTTTAAAAGTTGTTGTACCTGTTTATACCCCAGTGCTCAGATCCTCACCAACATTTGGTGTTGTCAATCTTTTGCAAATTTTAGCCATTCCAGTAGGTGCGTAGCTGCTATAACTTGCCTTGCAAGTAAGGATACTTGTAATGGGCTCAACAGTCTCCACTAAATGATTTTTTTCAACCAGACACAAGACTGGGAGAGAATATTTGGGTTGATTTTAATACTGATTTTTAAAAGTTAGATAATATAAAGCAGATGAGGAAATTGAATGTTCTAATGAGTGTGCAATCGAAGTTATTTTCTAAGACATCAAAGGGCAATGGGAACTGTAAAAAAGTCAGGCAGATAACCAGGCAGAATGGTGGATGGGGGGAAGAGGAGTGGGTCAACAGACTGGGAATCTTGAAATTGAAGAACAAGTTTAGAGAAGAAGGGAAATGACCAAGTACAGAGATGAGAACCATGGTTAGAAAGTTCAAGGTTTCCAACAGTTACAGGGGATGATAAACCTAGATTTTAGTATGGAAATACTTAGCTAAAAGAGAGAGGAGAGAAAAGATATTTGAAGTGAAGGAAGTCAAACATTTATGTGGCTAGGGCTTTGGCTCCACTATATCGCGAGAGTTCCTAAGCTGACTATCAAATGAATGAGCTGAGGCGTAAAGGCACTGATGAGATAGAATGTAAGCTATTGGATATTCGATTTTCAGGAGCATCCTTCCAAGTCACCAAGCTCTCCTTCACGCCACAACATGGCAGGGAATTTGAGCCCCAGGCTAAATCTTCAGAGATGCCTCCTGAACTATAGAGTGTGGGGGGTATTGGGAGAAAGAACACAGAGGGAGCTTTTACAACTACTCTCTCCACACTTCTGGCAAAAACCAAAATCTACACTTGAGGACCCTTTTTACATTATATTTATGCAATTATTTGTCTTCCATTTACTGAATAAAATATGCTAAATATGAAGCCTTGAGTAACTTTTTAAAGTCACTTTTATGAATATTTTGATATAATAATCAACATTTGTCAATATTCATGACACTGAGTAGTTAGGAATAAGTTGTCATTGCAGAGTTAATTTCAGGGTAGTGCTCTATGAGGATGCTCAACCATGATTAAATAACGCTACTGTTTGTTCCGGCCAGGACCAAGCTGGGCCTCCATTCACATACTGGCGTGAGATACAGAGGACCTTCATTATTCATTAGAATCAGAAAGCCAGTTCTGTTGGCAACAGCCTAAGGGGGCCAATTAGGATAGGGTGGATAAACAACTCCATTCTCATTGGTACTGCCTCATGCTGATCCGCAGTGGTGGCAACGGCAAGTTAATATATTCACCGCACCCCTGGAACTTAATGGAAAAGACTCATCATTGCTCTTACTCCACTAAATGGAATCCTAGAAATGATTTTTAATTTTACCCATTTACTTGAAGTAGTTCATTGAATTATGCAAAATGAACAAGGCAAAAATTAATACCTCACTTTCTTGAGAAAGGATTTGGAGCTACTTAGACATTTTAAAGGAGTTTTTGTTTTGATTTCCACTATACTGCCCTGTTTCCGAGCCTACCATTCAAACACCTTCCTGCTTCTTTTTTCCATTCTAACATTACGTGGTATTGATACCACATCTCTGAGTGCTGGCTGTTATTATTGGAGGGTAGGAAGGTGGAAGTGAACCAAGAATGTACGTTTAACTTGTAAAAACTGAAAATATGAATACATTTTAATATTACTTTGGTGAGGATTTTACTATAAAATAACTGAGATATGATAATTTTTCATAAATAAACTATTTTACTATATTGGGTTATGTGTTTTTGACAATACATTCCTAAAAGAAACTTTTAGGTTTTGAACATTATCTTGAAGTTTTAATTTTTAAAAAGGCCTTCAAGAGCATTCTTATTTTGCGGTTGATATGACTGTCATGTTTGAATAATGTGTCCTAGAGTAACGCGGAGGCAGGGGACCCGCCCTTCTAGGTCATGCTCATCGTCTGCGTGCACGTACACTTTCTCCTGCACAGTCTTGCTGGTGGATGTTAAATTAAAAGGAGATTTACATGTCGATTAAGTCTGAATTTACTTTTAACACATCATAAAAATGCAACAAGGCTTGAGAAAAGACAGTTTAAAATGACTTTAATTCAGAATTCGCCTTGCATATCCAGCAGGAATTGCCTTGAGGAAGGAACGTTTGTGGACTCCTAATGTGAAGAGGTCCTCGCCCAGTGTTGTACAAGACAAGATCAAACACCTTCCAAAGCCTGTTCTGATGCAGTCCTGGCCACAAATGCCTACCATGCCATGCCTCATGTCACGTGTCACAAGAAACTTGACGTAATTGGGGGATCAAACAGGCCAAGCCCAGCTCAGCTCCCCAGAGTTGACAATGTGATAACTGCCTGCCAAATCCTCTTTATCCTATTTTGGGGGAAACTAGCTTGAAGACAGGGTCCCTTCTTTTCTGAGATATGAAGTGACTGTGTGCCTGAGACCCAGTTAATGGAAGTTGGTGGAAGTAATGGTTTCCCCCAAACTGGAAACAAGTCAAATGTCTGCCAGCAGGAAAGTGGATAAATAATTGTGGTGCACTCCTACCATGGAACAGCACTCAGCACTGAGAGAGAATTAACAAAGAAGAAATGCAGCAACCTGGGAGGACCTCAAAGTATTTGTGCTGAGTGACAGAAGTCTACAAGGAAGGATACATGCTGCAGAATTCCATTAATAGAAAACTCTAGAAAATACAAACTAATCTATAGTGACAAAAAGCAGAGCTGTGGCCGCCTGGGGAAAGGAACTAAAAGAAAGAGAGGGCGACATTACAAAGGACCCTGGGGAAACTTTTGGGGACAATGGCCAGGTGCTCTGTTTTGGTCATGATGATGTTTCCATGGGTTTATACACATGCCAAACTTCACCATATTGTACACCTTAAATATGTGTTTATTGTATGTCAAGTGTGCCTCATTAAAGCTGTTTAAAAAGAGATATATACCAGAGCAAAGAGCAGGTGGAAATATATCCCAGGCATTTAAAGTAGCAAATGCCGAGATTTTGTGTATGAAGGTGCATATGTGTATGCTAAGTGTTTGAAAATTAGTTTAAAAACTTAATGATACTTCTCTGCATCTCCTTATCATATCAAGTCCCAATTCCCTACTCCCTTTTAGGTTTTATCTACCACCACTTCTTTCCAACACACATACACCCTACATTTTACCCACACTAAACTACTCATCAACTCCTAAACAAATGCTAAGTTCATATCTTCGTTTTGTTCATATCCTGCCCTCCTTTACAACTCACCTTTCTCCAACTTTCTCTACTATGAGTAAGGCTCAAATGAACTTCCCATGCTTTCTGATATTTTCCCAAGTCGTGTTTTAATTTTTTAAATTTTAGTTCCAATAGCACTTGGTACGTACTCAGTTTAGAATTTGTTACATGATTTTAGGCCAAGGTAGGAATATTTCCATTCACCCTATATGCCCAGCAATTAGCCTGGTCCATAATAGCTGCTAGGGATCCTCCAACAGGTCAGCAAATAAAACAATACGTGAATGAATAATCTTATTAAAGATTTCAATAAAAATAAATTACCTTTAGCAAAACAAATGTGTTAGGCACTTCAAATTGAGTACTTCTAAATGTCATAGCAATCCTGCAAACTGGTATTATCATTCACCTTTTACAAATAAGGAAATTGAAGCTCGGAAAGATGAATGATTTTCCTAAGGCCACGGGGCTAATAAATGGCAGAGCGGAGTGGAAAGCTAGTTTTGCTCCTGACTCAAAGTCTGCACTGCAAGGGCAGCACAGGAATCTTCGTCTGTGCCCCCATACAATGGCTTTTCAGTCCACGCACTTTTCCATCACCATTCTTATTACACAGTTTATATTCCGGAGTCAGATTTCTTCATCGCTGACTCTCAACTTTTCTTCAAGACATTCCCAATTTGTTTTTGAACGCAGGCACATACTCAGATATCAGCGTGGTTGTCTCTTAACACTGCCCTGAACACACACGCACCTGGACTTTCAAAAAGGCCCAGTATTTTTAACACTTTCAAATCATATACCATCTTTCTTCACTGTTAAAATAAAGTACACTTTGAACTAAACATGTAAAAATATTCAACAGAAACTTAGGACACTGGGACAAGATGTCTACACATTCCCTAACAAGGTTTATTTAAAGATATGTCTAGGTTCTCACTGAGGCAACACATGTTGGGTGGTAAGAAGAAAGGGTGGTATTAGCTGAGCGATGGTTACTTGAGGTTTTCACAGAAATACAGTAACAGAAAGGTTGTTTGATCAGATAAATGCAGGTGATCTAAAGCAGTCACAAAATTGCAGAACCTGTAAATGAGGCGCGCCTTCAGCATCTGTCCAGTTACTCAAAGCAGAAACTGGAAGTCATGGACGACTTCTTTCTCTCCCTCAACCTCCACATCCTCCTTCAGCAAGTCCGACTGACCCCTCCTCCGAGATACATCTGGATCTGGTGTCTCCTCTTTTCCCAGACAAGGCGACAACCTACTCCAACTATCATCTTGTGTCTGCCGTGGTGGTCATGGCCTACTAATAGGCCTAGACAATTCCACTCTTGACTCCTTCCCTTCCACTCTGTGCCTGAAAGCCATAGTCATCCTTTCAAACTACAAACCAGATTGTGCTCCATCTGCTTAAGCCTCCAAAGTCTTTCCAGTAAGCATAGGATGAAATCCAAACCCCTTACCACATCTTACAAGGTCCTGCATGGTATGGCCTCACTGGTCTCTGGACACCATCTTCTCCTCAGGGACATCTGAGTGCCTGTGCTATGGTTCCAAAAGCAGGCGTTATTCTTGCTCACAGCAGAAGCAGTTCAATTCCTGTTTCCTTACACCTGCTTGTCCTGGGCAGTTATTTGCTTCATTACCTTTCAGGCACTTTGATTTTCTATCTCTGGTCTGGTTGGTTTTAAAATCTTCCTGGATACTGGTATTCGTATTCTTTCTTTTGCCATTTGTGGGCTTCTCTTGACTCTCATTCTAGACTCAGACCCATCCCGGTGTCTGGGAACTTAGACAAGAGGGGCTCTCAGAGGCCCTAGACCACAAAGCTTCCACTCTGCTCCTCGGCCAGGTTGCAACATGTTCCCCAGCCTGATACACAGGCCGCCCCCTGGAACCCGATTCTGCACCTCTTCCAGGCTGCGGTTGCCAGTCTATGGCCTTGATTTCAGTATCCAGCATGATTTCAGGCCTCCTAATTCGTGAGATTTCTTTGACATTGACCTTCCTGGAGTTCCAAATAGGATCTTTTCTAGAACTTCCAAACATTGGACCCCACTCTCTTGACCTCCTCAAAATGCCACTCCTCTTCTTAAAACCATTGCACTTTTTGTTTTGGTAACAGTTTGTTCTAATATTTTTAGATACGCTTAGTACTATACCTAAGAGTAAATTTATTTCAACTCTTAAAAGTTATTGTTATAATTAGGTTGAGATATGCTTTCAATATTAACATATCATTATGTTTTGCAACAAACGTGAGAGTGAAACGTTTTATTAAAGCACGCTCTATTTTACTTCCGATGGACAAAACAACACTATATTTCTGCTGCTAAGGTAGTATTAAGTACTATCTAATAACAACTAATTCCAAACTAAGAAATTGATTCATACATATTTTGTGAACTTAACTTAGATGTGATAAAACTAAAATCTATTTAAAGTTGTGTAGTTTAATTTCAAAACATGTGCATTAGTATTTAATGGATTAATCCATAGTGAATAATGTATTTAAAAATAGAAAATTCCTACCATCCTATTTTGGACTAAGGTAAAAAAAAATCCTTAAAATTTTTAAAAAATAACAATAAGTCACAAAGCCAGATATTTTCAAAAGCTTTCCAAAAACTTGAGATAGTCTTAAAAATTCAATAGCAATAGCCTAGAATCTATGATACTGGAATAATTTAGTTTTGTCTAAATTTAGTTTAATCTCTTCTTCTAGTGAAACCCGACACAAAGCTCAGACTATCGGCCATGTGCAGTCTACTCGCCATCTCATGCTTGTATGACATCTCTATTAAGATTGTAAATTCCCTGAGGATAGTATTCCCTTAGGTAATTTATTCCAATATATTCACAAGTTTGATCTTAGCTGTCACTCAAAAGGACCAAGAAGATTTCCAAAATTAAAAATTAGAACCCAATTAATCTTCAGCATAACGTCAACATGTTTCATATTTCCTTTAGTGAGCCAAGAAATTTTGGAAGGTGACATCATGTCTGCGAAAATGTCACACCCGGCAGGAAAGATTCTTTGACTAATTAGAGTAGCCCTTTGAGGTGATACTGTGCAGAAAAAGTGTTGAAAATATACAGTTGTCCAAAAAGGGATAGAGCGATTCACTGTTCTTCCACGTAACGCAGTGTTTGTGATCCACTGCTTGACAACTCAGTTTTGTGAAATCATTCTGTTTTGGGCTGCATAAGACACATAGATTATATGAATGAATTATCTTCCTGCTTTCCATTATATCAATGAGAAGTGAGAAAAGAGATTAATAACTACAGATCTAGGCAATGAAAATTAAATGCAGCAAATGGCAATTACCATTGTTGGAAAGACCAATGAATTTTTGGCCCCTCGCAGCTACAGAGGGCTGAGCACAAATCAGCAATTCCCTTCAGCTAATTGTTCCTAGGAGAAGACTGAAGAGAGAATCGATGCTCACATGCAGTTAAAAAGGCAAGCTTCCTGAATCCCAACAAAATATTATGTATATTGTGGTTTATTAAAAAAGTTTATCTGTTTTTGTCTGCAAAATATTGTAAGTTTTTCAGAATGATATTAAATAGCATAAATATTTTCTTAAAGACCCTGCTTAACATTTATTTCATTGCTAAAGTAGACATGAAATAAAGTCGAGGGTTAATATATAAAATCTTTCTTTTAGAAATAATTCACTCTTTGAAGAATGCTGCCAAAAAACAATGTGTTCCAATCACTGGGTCCACCTCTTTTTATTTAAATTTTTTATTGAGTTAATGATAGGTTACAATCTTGTGAAATTTCAGGTGTACATTATTGTCTGTCAGTTGTATTGTAGGTGCAACCCTTCACCCTTTGTGCCCACCTGCCACCCCCCTTTTCCCCTGGTAGCCACTAATCTGTTCTCTTTGTCCACATCTTTAAATTCTTCATATGAGTGGAGTCATACAGAGATTGTCCTTCTCTGTCTGGCTTATTTCACTTAATGTAATTCCCTCAAGGTCCATCCATGTTGTTGCAAATGGGATGATTTTGTTCTTTTTTATGGCTGAGTAGTATTCCATTGTATATATATACCACATCTTCTTTATCCAATCATTTGTTGATGGGCACTTAAGTTGCTTCCATGTCTTGGCTATTGTAAATAATGCTGCAATGAACATTGGGGTGCATGGGACTTTTGGAATTGCTGACTGCAAGCTCTTTGGATAGATACCTAGTAGTGGGATAGCTGGATCGTATGGTAGTTCTATTTTTAATTTTTTGAGGTATCTCTATACTGTTTTCCATAGTGGCTGCACCAGTTTGCACTCCCACCAGCAGTGTATGAGGGTTCCTTTTTCTCCATAACCTCTCTAACATTTGTTATTATTTTAGTTATTTTTGTCATTCTAATGGGTGTAAGGTGATATCTTAGTGTAGTTTTGATTTGCATTTCCCTGATGATCAGGGATGATGAACATCTTTTCATGTGCCTATTGGCCATCCACATATCTTCTTTGGAGAAATGTCTGTTCACGTCTCCTGCCAATTTTGTGATCGGGTTGTTTAATTTTTTGTTGTTGAGTTGTCTGAGTTCTTTATATATTATGGATATTAAGCTTTTGTCGGAGGTATTACTTGCAAATAGTTTTTCCCAGTTAGTGGGTTGTTTTTTTATTTCAATCCTGTTTTCCCTTGCCTTGAAGAAGCTCTTTAGTCTGAGGAAGTCCCATATGTTTATTCTTTCTATTGTTTCCCTTGTCTGAGAAGACATGGTGTCTGAAAAGATCCTTTTAATACTGACATCAAAGAGTGTACTGCCTACATTTTCTTCTAGAAGCCTTATGGTTTCAGGTCTCAGGTTTAGGTCTCAAACCCACCAGCCAACATTATACTCAATAGGCAAAAACTGAGTGCCATCCCCCTGAGAACAGGAACAAGACAAGGATACCCTCTATCACCACTCTTATTTAACATAGTACTGGAGGTCCTGGCCAGAGCAATCAGGCAAGAAAAAGGAATAAAAGGAATCCAAATAAGGAGGGAAGAAGTGAAACTCTCGCTGTTTGCAGACGACATGATCTTATATATAGAAAACCCCAAAGAATCCATTGGAAAACTTTTAGAAGTAATCAACAACTACAGCAAAGTTGCAGGGTACAAAATCAATTTACATAAATCAGTAGCATTTCTATACTTTAATAATGAACTAACAGAAAAAGAACTCAAGAACACAATACCATTCACAATTGCGACAAAAAGGATAAAATACCTCGGGGTGAATTTAACTAAGGAAGTGAATTACAATGAAAATTACACAGCTTTTCTGAAAGAAATGGATGATGACATAAAGAGATGGAAAGACATTCCATCTCATTCTTTTAAAGAAGTAAATACACTTTTAAAAATAGGATGTGTTTGTGTTTTGAAGAGCTTAAATAATTCAAAAAATACACATTATATGTTCCTTTCCTTGATAACCTCTTTCTTTTGTAATATAAACTGAGACTTCTGTGTGGATAATTCCCATATTTATTTCTACTGATGCACAGATCACTCTCCAAAAGTTAGTCCTAAATTTCCAACTGCCCACTGCCACTTAAGCCTGGCGTCTCATCCAAACACCACCCTCAGCAGGCTCACAGCAGAGCTTGCCACGTTCCCCTCCCGGTCTGCTTTTCTCTCCTAAATTCTTAGCTTAATTTCTTCCTAAGCCCAGGTTAAACATCCGGCCAACTTTAATTCTGATTCCACAGTATTTCTCCTATCCATCTTCTCCGTGTTTCCATGCAACTTTTTATTTCAGTCCTCTAGTTCATGTTATCTTGTCTCAACTATAAGAGTATTTTCCTAGACTCTCACTAACTCCATTCTTTCCTTTTCTAAACAATTCTACCCAGCACTTCCTGTTTATCTTCAAAGGATAAAATTTCTGTCCACTTACCTGCTCAGAAGTATCCACTGGTGACCCATGTGCTAACAATCAAAGCCCAAGTTCACTAGAAGCTATGGCTTCTCCCGCCTTCTGTAATCTAACCTTGGAGAGTATTTCGCATGCCATCCCTTAAGGTATTCAAAGCCATAGCTTCTGACATTCTGCTCTCCTGCTTCATGTGTTGGCTCCGCTGCTGTAGCTACTTCATTGCGCGTCCTCATCATCTGTAGATTCCCAAATTCTCCTCACCCATGGGCCCTGTACAAATGCCACCCTTTATATTAACCTTCCAATCTTGAGTGACTGTCTTTTCTGAACTGAAATGGCAATGTAATGGTACTCCTTCTGTCACTTAACATTTTCTATCTTGCGCCATAGTAAATTTCTGTATGAATGTCATTTTCCTCCAACCAGAATCTAAAACTCTTGAAAGATAACATCTTATTAATTTTTATGCATTTGTTTATTGAATTAAAGGTTGGTTGTATTTTGCATTTCATATAGTGACATCATTTTGTTTAGCTCTAACAAGGAATTATAAATTAAATATTGTTTTTTATCAAGGAAGAAATTGATTCTTCAATGTTTGTCTTTTTGTCTGAAATACTCAATCAATTGAAATAAAAACATCTCTAGTGCCTTAATTGATCCAGTACATCTGTGACAAATAGGAAACCTGCTGATACTTTCACATAAAACTCAGGGCACTTTGGTGCGCCTAGACTTCACTCGTACTTCCCACACCAGAACATTTTTACAAAGCATGACCTTAAAATTATGAGATTCCACAAACCAAATAGGAAAATTAGAATCATTATTTAATGAGCATATATCAAATGATACCAAAACATCATAACCACTGTGATTAAGAGCATTATGTGAAGGATGAAAATATATTGAATAGAAACTCTTAGCCATATGGGAAGGAAATGAGGTACTAATACATATGGGTTCAAATAAATCATGTCATAATAGAATTGAAGTGGATTATCTTTTTTTTTTTTTTTTGAGGAAGATTAGCCCTAAACCAACTGCCGCCAATCCTCCTCTTTTTGCTGAGGAAGACTGGCCCTGAGCTAACATTTGTGCCCATCTTCCTCTACTTTATATGTGGGACGCCTACCACAGCATGGCTTGCCAAGTGGTGCCATGTCCGCACCTGGGACCTGAACTGCCAAACCCCAGGCCGCCAGGACATGCACACTTAACCACTGCGCCACTGGGCTGGCCCCTGAAGTGGATTCTAACAATCATTACCAATCCCTCTCTGAGGTTAGAGACTGTGGTTCCCAAAAGCTGAGGAATAATCATCCAACCTCTTGTGGTATATTTTTAATGGTAAGAAGCTAACAACCTTTACATTTCTCATACAATTCAAACAGTTGTCAACGTCGTCCTTACATACTAGAAAACTGGTGGAACTTTGCCTCCAGTCCTATATCCCTAGAGAAAGTACATTGTGGTATACTTCCACGAAATGCTTTCAAAACTATCAAGACAGCGACTGTGTTTAAGAAATATCCTCCTTTTTTCAATAGTTATTAGATGATATCACTTCCAGGCCACACACCATCCTGGTCCCTTTCCGCCAACACACTCTATTTTGTTGATTCATTTAGCACTCATTTAGCACTCATTTACTGAGCAGCTTGCGAGCAGTGGGCTCTAACCAGAGGAGGACACAAAGACAAGATGGACAAGGTAATTTACTCGCAAAGTAGCCTTCTTCATTTCTATGCCCTCATTCCACTATATTCACATTGGGACTCTCAGATCATTTGTTTTTATCTGGACAACTGCAGGTGTGACAGCCAACTTTGAATTATGTGGGTCTGAGAATTTCTCCAAAAACGTGCCATTGTCAAAAAGTTCCAAGAAAAACTAATATTCTATGTAAAATCCCAACAGAAGTTTTAAGCATGTCCTATATACTCAAAGAAAGAATACATTGCTTGGTATATGCATGTGGCTTGTATAGAAAGCAAATACACAGAGGCTATCTTTTAATATTTGTCCTACATATGATAAGGTAAAAAAGAATCTGTGCCATGTGTTCATTCCTGATTTTGATTTGGCCACCTGTACTGTGAGAGTGAGGCCAATAGTTGGCAGAGAGAGTCAATTTGAGCATAAGAAAACATCCAAGTGTGGCTAGATTTGCAGAGGAAGGGACTTTTTCCAAGGATCACATAATATGATACGTGTACCCACTCTTGGGGATGGAAACCAGTTATATATTCTAACTTTTACTATTTTTCTAAGCCAGCGCAGAGATGTGATGAGTCCAACTCATAAAAATTCAGGAGAACATATATATATTTTTTAACAGATGTGGTGGCCTGCTATTTCAAACAGCTGAATTAAAGTAACTTGGAAGTATAAACCTTGCTCCCTGACTCTCTCTCTGAAGCCAATCAAATAAATGATTTTAATCACCCCTGCATAAGTGGGAACTCCAGAACAATGATTTGGGTGTTAGCACACTTTTAGCTGCTACCGCTAGCTTTCTGGACACAGGTATACGGCAAAAGAGGTTTTGAACTTTAGACTTTCATTGGCCTGATAGTGAAGCCTCTGTTCAGATCCTGGTGAAACACCTCCAATGTCTAGTGCCATTCATTTCTCTGCTGCATCCAACACTAGGTATGCACTCTTTGCATTCTCCCAACTACAACGTCAAAAGGAGGGATCTGATAAACTCATAAAATGGTATTAATGATTTATTATCCCTCCCAGCACTGCTTGCATTTTTATAGGGGTCAAATGTGTAAAACATTCATCTCTTGGGGTGGAATTTCAGGCATGATTGGCAGAGCGGATTGCAATCTCCGCCCCCTTCATGTCACACCCCACAGATAGCTCTCTCTCGACTTTGCCTTCAAGTAAGGACAGCTCTGAAGACTATGGTTCTATATGATTCATAAGATGAAAATAGTTATTTTAGGCATTAAGTTTTAAGGATGGATGAATAGAGACACATAATATAGTCCATAGTGTCCTTAGCATGAAAATACCCCCTTTCTTCCCACAACAATGTATAGGACATCTCATTCTTTTCTGAAAATACCACAAGGTTCTTTACCCTGTCTGAATGGCCAGATCAGCATTAGAACTGCATGGTTAAGCCTGTGATGATGCTCTGGACTCTCTGTTTGTAAAAGACTCTAGCGACGAATTTGATCCGCAGACAGACCATGAACCACCGTCGAGGAGCTCCGCGCCACTGTCGACCCACTTCTTGGTAGGCTGGAGGTGGTTGGATTTGAGCTGTGATTGAGGCAGGTCCAGGTTACCACCCTCGGACAAGCTAAATATACCCCTCCATCTGACTTACCATGCCACTCCATTGCAACCACACTTGACTACATTGTTTGATTCTTAAAATCATAACATGTATGGAAGAAATACACTGATATCAAAGTCTTCGGAAACAAGAGGCTAAGAGCAACATATAAGGGGAAGTTCTACATTTTGGAACGTTTAAAACAAAGCTGATAACATGAAAAAGGTGAAGAATAAAATTAATATGATCTCACGATTAGAAACTAAGCCATATAGTAATAAAAGTCAGATACTCATTAAAAGAATGAAATTAACTTCCAGAGAGCTAGTCTGTTGGTGTTTGCAATGCCCCCACCTGTATATGGAACGGTGTTTTAGCCAGCTTCTTCTCTTTTCCCCTTCCAATCTATTCTCTAAACAGAAGTCAAAAGGATCCATTCAGTATGTTAACCAGATTATGTCTTGCCTTTGTTCAAACTCTCCAATGGCTCCCTGTTTCTCTCAGATTAAATGTCAGGTCTTTACAATGGCTTATAAGGCCCTCCTTGATCTGGCTCTGGTGTCATCTCCCACCTCCCTCCCTAGACCACTGGGCTCCAGCACACTGACTTCCACCGTCACAACATCTTCTGCCCCTGGGCCTTTGCACTTCCTGTCCCTCTACCTGGAATGTCCTGCCTCAGAGAGCTTCAAGGCTTAACCAGCCACTAAATTTGGGCCTCTCTTCAATTGTCACCTCAGCATAGGGCTTTTCTTGACCAGTCTACTGAAATAGCACACAAACTGTCACTCCCTGCCTCACTCCTCAAACACTTATAATGATCTAACCCTTATAATGGTCAGCATCATTAAACCTATGCTCAGAAAGGTTAGGAAATTTGCTCAAGAAATAACCAATAGAATGGTGGGACAGTGATGCAAACGCAGGCATGCCAACCTCCACAGCTGGGGCTCGGGCCTACCCACCTCTGCTGACCAATGAGGAGAAGAGAAAAATCACCCCTAGTTATGCAGGTTCCGAAGTCTTTTGGTGAAATATGTATGAATGAATGACTGTATGAATAGTATGTATAGGGACCTCCAAAGGAAGACCAGAAACCATCTGAAGTTGGAAGGTTTGTCTGAAGCATCCATAAAATCCTGGTCTAACTTGATTGATAGCCTTCCAAGTAAGAGAAAGCTTGTTCAAAATTAGGGAGCTGACCCTTTTTGAAAGGGAAAAAAATAAAATAGAGAGCAAAATAAGGAATGAAAGGAAGAATTAAAAAAAACAAAACACTTCCCTTACCAGATACACTGAAACAGAACTGTCAAATTCAGCAAAATCTTGTAAAATGTTCCTCTGCTGTAGGCCACAGAATAGAACTGTAATAAACTCTGACCCATAAAAAGTCATGTAAACATTATAACCTGTTTTTACTAGCCCTTTAAGCACGGGGAGCAATTGATCTAAAACAGCTTGACTCTCCTAGGCTCCCAAGTCTCCATGAGAATCCAGCCTCCAACATGGGTGTTCAAATGCCTCCGGCATGGAGTGCCAAAAATAGGAACGAGCTAGAAAATTGCAGCTATTTAGCTATTTGCCCTGGGCAGATGTTTGATATTTCCAAGAGCAAAACATCCAAAAGGAAAGCTCCCTAAGAAAAGTGACTTTGCAACACCTATTGCCATAGAATTATTTAATCCACAATGTCCGTAACTGAAATCAATATCCGTGTGGTCCTCAGCTGCTGGTTTTAGCTGTCCCTAAAAATTAGACTAAGAAAGTTTTCTGTGCAGTGAAAGTAGTCACATCACTGCCTCTGGACAGATCAGCTCTGACTATCTCCCCGCGGCTAAAAAGCTTTACTGTATAAAACATAAATGTGGAAACATTCAAGTGAGATTTTTACAGGTGTCAACATGAAGGCTCATTCCATTACCCATTTGTGGAATGCTAGTTAAGTCTGCCTGGAAAATATCTTTTTCTTCTATATTCCTAAAATCCAAAAGAAATCCGGGAGAGCAGGGTGAAATTAGGCAGGAAGCCTAGAGGTACGTTAGGAGATTGTTAATTGTTAGATTTTTCTAATCTTGTTTTTAATCATCCTTCCGATGGACTTACTGTGTGCGATTTAGTCTCAGTTGAAAAGTGGATGGATCGGTGGCTAAGAGGAGAGTCAGAGTCATTCTAGAATAGGGGCATTAGCTAATTGATGGGAACTCTGCGGTGAAGGTATCATCGAGCAGCAGAAAGAACTTTGCCTGGCATTGAACGTTGCTGTCACTGCTCATCCCCACCGTCGCCTCGCTGGCATGCTCACTGCTTTGCTAGTAGCATCACGTCGTGGATGGATTCAGTGAGTCAGTTCAGCAAACACATCTTTACTAACTGCCTATAAAGAGCCAAGGATAATGCTGGACACTGATGTAAGATGGGTCCTGCTCTGAAGTTGCTCACAAAACCAAGGAGCGTTACAGGGAGCCAGTGGGGTCTGTCCCCTACTCAGACACTCGGGGTGCACTTGACGAAGGCAGGAGCTCATAGCCTCACATTTGACATGGGAAGCAGACACATCAAAGTGCTTGCTAAGTGCTCAGAACAAATTGCCATTAAGTAGAAAAAGTAAAGAGAAATTAGAACTGAGAAGATACATTTTAAGCATAACAAGAATTTGTGAGGATGTTTTGAAATTCTGAGAAAGACATCAAAGTTTTTGTTTTATGCATGTATTTTACATAAATACATGTATGAATAAATTTCTTAATTGGGACAGCAACTTTCCCTACGGTGGATTGATGTCCCAGATTAAAAAAAAAAAAAAGGAGTAGAAACCTGAATGTATTTCTACTTTTCTTAGCATACAGAAACTTAGCAAAACGCCTTCCTGGATTTGGAGGGGTAAAACACTTCTTTCCACTTTCTGGAATCCCATAAGCACTCCCTGGGGCTTAACCAGAAACACAGAAAAAGAACCATCATGACTCACATGTGTCTAGTCTCTGTAGATCACTCAAATAGACCAACACATTTCTTCTTCAAAATAACCTTGGAAAAATGGGTGATTAAGGTATTATCTCCATTTTTTAGATGTGGAAAACTGAGGGGAAGTTATTTTTACCAAGACCACAGAGTCTTAGCATTCTTTCCACTATGGCAAATGGGATGTAGACACTGCTGGTCCCCCATGGCTGCCCATCCTTCTCTTTTCTGACCATACTTCTTGAACAGAAGCAAGTGAAGGTGGTACCCAGAGAGAAGAGATTCCACCTAGAACTGTGCCACTTCTTAAAATGTAGGCTGGCAGTATAGCTCCTCCTATCCATAATGGATATATCATGTTTTCTCAAAATAAAAAAAACTGCAGTATATTTACATTACATTTGTATTCTGATGCCTACTCAAAGGAAGAGAAGAATTAGGAAAGTTAATAATTAAGGTCAAATAAAAATAACTACTCTTGCTGTCATACACTGAGTGTTTGCTATGCAACAGGCACATCCAAAATGCTTCCTATGAATCTCATTTAAACTTCAAAACATACACATAGATAGATACTATAATTATCCCCATTCCACAGCCATGGGAACTGAGGCACAAAGAGGTTAACTTACTTGCCTAGGGTCACACAGCTAGTAAGTGGTGAAGACAGCAGGATAAATACCCCAGCTCTTAGTCACTATATTGTACAGATAGCAACTGCTATAGATAGAAAATTCATATTGAAACCTCCTCCTCAAGGTGATGGTGTTAGGAGGCGGGACCTTTGGGAAGCACTTAGGTTATGAGGGTGGAGCTTTCATGAATGGGATTAGTGCCTTTATAAAGAGACGCCAACAAGCTCCCTCATCCCTTCTACCAGGTGAGGACACAGTAAGAAGAGGGCTATCTATGAACCAGGACAAGTCTTCACTAGACACAGAATCTTCCAGTGCCTTGATCTTGGGCTTCCAGCTTCCAGAACTGTGAGAAATAAACTTCTGTTGTTTCTAAGACACCCAGTCTGTGGTTATTCTGTCATAGCTGCCTAAATGGACTAAGACAGAAATATACTCAAAGATTATAGCCAGTTAATGTTAGGACATGTGTCAATATATTTATTTGAGAAACAGGTTAAGACACAGAAGAATACTTAGGAGGATCAGCATTTAAATACATTAATGAGCCATTTTCTCCCTACTTTGGGAAAATGGATCAGGGCATTTGGGGGCAGAGAAGGTCTCTATGCCATTTGAACACCATATAAGTTTTATGTGCGAATTTGACAATAAAAGAGAAGGCAAGAAAGTGAAAGGGAACAGGGAAGGCAAGGAGAGGAGAGGAGAGGGTAGAGAGAAACCCCTCTATCCATGGCAAGAACCCCAAGCTCCCGGTAACAATATTTACACAGCTACTGCAGATGAAATGTCCTTTAAGTGATGGTTCCAGAACAGAATCAGGGGTGCAGCACTAGCCATCAACTTCCACCTGTCTGGGCATAAACCTTGGGCAAAGGGAGTTGGGCCAAAGGAGGGACTTTTCACATCTCTTCCACAGGGCAGTCTTCTTAGCACAGAAAAGCAACACTTCTCTGTATTTATTCATCCCTAGTGTAGGGGAGGAAGACATATCCTCTACTCTCTGCTTCCTTCTGGCTGGGCTAGGAATTAAGTTCACATGAGACAGAATCACAGGAGAAAGTCAAACAAAGCTATATAAATGTGTACATGGGAGACGCTCAGGAAAACTGAGTAATTCCCCAAAATGGTGGAGGCTCTCGTCTTAAATACTGTCTTCAGCTAAAGGCAAAGGAGGATGTCTTCAGCTAAAGACAAAGTGGTTTGGGACTTCAAGGGAGTGGAAAGCAATTTACATTGAGATGGAAATGTAAATAGGCCAACTACAGACAGTGTGACCTGAGAGACAAGGTTTTACATGACATTACACTTATCTTATGGTATTAGCTCCTCCTGGAAGAGGCCCTTCTATTTTAAATTCTTTTAGGCAGTTGAGGGGGAAGTCAAAGTTTCTTTCAGAGTCTTTTGTTCTTAATAACAATCAGGCCAAAGAGACATATTTTGGGGTGGCCAAATCTGATCCCTCACACTAGTGTACACATAGTACCAGAAAAAATTCTAAAGAAGGATGGTGCTTGTCCACTGGGCACCACTTAGATTCCAAGGAAAAGAGAAACATATCAATATCCCTATCAAACAGAAAGAAGTGATGAAGAAGCCTGGGAATAAACAAACACACCAAGTGTTTGCTACTTCATATAGGAACATTACAACTTACCTGCTGAATGTTACAACTTCTCTCCTCCTCGAAGTCACAAATGTGTAATATCATAAAATGAAATAATGTCCCAGGCTCACGGTCTCATTTGTTTGCATTTGTTTTTGTAAAGAGATCATTAGCCTTGAAAATAATCAGAGCAAGTGAAATGGATAAGCTCATTCATGAAAACCAGCAGAGGCAATGTGAACAGGGTACAATAGCAGTGTGTGTGTGTGTTTGCGTGTAATGAAAATCAAGCTGGATTCTAAAACATTCAAGAAGCCAGTCTTTGCCTAATGATAGTTATTTTATCCAGCTTTGAGGGAAGGTTATGGAGGAACCCTGAACGAGTCTGCTTTGGAAGGATGCTTAAAATCTTCTTCCTTTCTCCTAGAGCAGACAATGGGCAAGAAGAGTCACAAGATGAAATAAAGAGAAGACGAATCTGTATTTCACTGATCACATGCCATTTGGTGGATTGATATTTTAGCCAATGACCACCTGCTGCCATTAAAAAGTCTTCAACAAATCGTGTACATCAGACGTTTCAGATAAGTGGCTTGAAATGTCAGGATTCATATGAATACATTTTTCCACACATTATTTGTGTTTCCAATTCATTGTGTGTCCTGGAGCATTTTCCAAGTTCATTGGTCTGACAGTTGGCTAAAAAGCAAATCTTCATCCTGATCTTCCCCGAGGGTCAGCCCTAAGGATGAGGAGCCCTGGGTTACTGAGGACAGATGTGGGTAGTCGCTTCGTGAATTCCAACACAAAGGAAACACGAACACTTCCGGCTGAGTCTATCCATCCCTCTCAGCTGGAAACTGGTGGTCAGAATGAGGTCCCAGAGAGTGGGAAGCAGTCTATTCCTCTCTGTCCCTCTAGTGCATTAACGAGGACAATTCAGCAGGGGTCTGAGAAGCGAGATGGAGGAGCAAGGCTGACAGTCCTCTCACGTATCTCTTCATGTTTGCTCATGTGGAAGGATCCAGGCATGTCCAGCTCTGTCTTGACTGTCAAACTTTCCTGAGAACTTATATGTATTAACACTGAGGCATCTATTGGTCCTCCACCGCAGGGAGGAAACTTCAGGAAGTGTCCAAATCGCTGTGCACAATTCTCTGCATAGACAGAGAACCCATTCTGTTAGGGTTAGCAGACTACCATCACTTCAGATGGTTTTGAGAAAAATTTTAGGAATTCATTTCTAATTAGCGATTTGTAAAGCTTAGATGTCTGTATGAGTTTAATGCGTTGATTAAAATAATAAAAAGTTTCACAGCTTGCTGTAAAGTAAATAACCACCTTAATCCTAGGAAATAGCTAAATAGTAAAATAAATAAAACCCTCGAAGGGAGGAATAAATTTCATATATGAGCAAAGACCCAAAGTCAAGGATAATTCTAGCAGGCCTGAAGCCGGCGTCACTAGGGCAGAGGGAGTCTTTGGAAGAGTATAAAAAGGCAGGAGAAGCCCAGGAAGGCTCCATTAATGATGTAGGATCCTGAAGTCACTCCGATCAGCATCTCGCTTTGGGTAAACAGGCAGGGACTCTCTGCAGGGTTGTTCCACATAGCCCAATCTATCTCACAGTTCCTGGAAGGTTGGATTTTATCAAAAGCCTTCCTAACTTAAGAGCAGTTATTGCACAGCATGGCTGGATTTTTGCAAGCACCCACAGTGCCTGGACAAAACTTGCTGGGCTCTCATCCTGTAGGATGTAATCCCAGAACAGAGTAAAATGGGCACTTTTCATACCGTTTCATACGTCTGAGTCCCACAGTAGAAATGAATCAAAGGAAACAGCAGGAACCTGAAAATGTTGTTTCTGCCATCTGAAAGCAGCCTGGAATTTACGCCCACATAGTTTACTCACCTGAAAGAGCAGCCCCATAATCACTGTGTGGAAGGCTGCCTGTCTCTACTTACATAATCCCACAGCTCGCCGCTCCAGATTGCTCCCACCCCCAATGTTCTCAGCCAACATCCAGGCCATTTCATCT
This sequence comes from Equus przewalskii, assembly GCF_037783145.1. NCBI lineage: Eukaryota > Metazoa > Chordata > Mammalia > Perissodactyla > Equidae > Equus > Equus przewalskii. Next base: position 74,158,429 of record NC_091846.1, read on the forward strand.
CTCATCAAGTCTCTCTCCCTTAGTTTCAGCAGCTTAGCAAACCGAGTTCATGAGACATCAGAGTGGCTTTATCAGAATAACTCTGAGTGTGCAGAGAAGCACAGAGAGATAGAAAGAACGCTTCCAAGCCTCACGGACTTCCTCCCTGCATTTGCTCGACTCTGCTATTGGAAGCCCTCCAGGGGCCAGGGCCGCCTGGGCTTGTCAAGGGATTCCTTCTCCATCGGGGATGCCATCACCCAGACATTAAATCAGAAGAATGGAGAAATCCTCACGGCAATAAATCCCCGGAACAAAAGAAAGAGTTGAGAAACCTTCATTGCATCCTGCTCTTTCAGAGGGAAAAATGTTATTTACAAGAACTAAATTAGGTAGAGTAAAAATTTACTAAGATGTTTTCTGTCCCTTTTTTTCCCGCTTCTATGTTAACAAAACCAAATTCCTTTGATGCTTTGCAATTTCTTTCTTTTGTTTCTCTGTGTTCGCTGTTGAGTTTTTGTTTGTGTTATGTTTTGAAAAAAACTCTCAAATATCAGATTTTAAAGTATAAAATTTGGCATATGAGATATGCCGTGCTTTTGTTTTTAGGTAGCACAATATGCTTAGATGTCTTGGGAATATGCAACCACAGTTTCAGGGACAGTTCTAGAAGGAAATATTAAATCAGGAGAATTCGTTCAAAATCCCGTTCAGTTGGTAGAGTTGGGATGCCATACTCTGGTGTCCCCATCTTCATTCCCCTTTCCAGTTACCCTGAGATCTCACGCTGGTGTTTGGCTACTCAGGTTTCTTAAGTGGGCAGAGTGGGGCTGCTCATTCCTTCCTCCCTCCCATTTCTCATTCTGTGACTCAAGAGCAAGAGGAGGTGGTAAAGTTCACCCACATTAGGACAAAATTAACTAAGACATGATTCAATGCTAATTCACACCAGGGGAATTTGTATGAACAGAAGACAGTGTCATCCTAAAGGCTGACAATGAAACATCTGGAAGGGAGTTTGTGGAAAGATAGAGCTCCTGCATATGGCAAATTAGAGGACACACATGGGGGCCTTTCCCAACGCCGTGTACCATTAATCCCCTGGTCATCTTATATCCCAGTCCAACAAAAATGTCACTGGCATTTTTGCAAAAACCAAGTTCTCAATTCTAGCAGTATGAATTAGAAAACTTTATTAACCATTTTGCCTTTATAGTAACTTATTAATACTATAAAAAAGCAAATCTTTATAAAAAGCAGCATCTAAGACTTCCAGTCAAATAAGAACATTCATACCTATTCCACATCTTTTTAAATATTTCATTCCCACTCTATTGCTTTTCAAACTATATAATATTCAGCAGTAAAATACAATTGGCTTAGAGAACAGTTCCATATAGATATGTCACTGACACATACTGTACCAAACCGATCATAATAAAATAGACGGTATTTTAAGCTTTTATTATAAACTTGAATTAGATTTTGCTTGGCTGTCGTATAAAAGGTATTTGAAGTATTAACTGCATTTATCACACATTTTTCACATTAAATGCTATTTCATAAGAAATAATATCACTTTAGGTCAAACCAATGGTTTTTACTCAACTGGTGTTCTGTTTGGACATACACTGAAATATTTATAGAGCCTAATAGAAAAGGATACTATAACAGGTTTTGAAAAACTGCTCTATATCAGGGATTCCATCTCTGCTAACACCTTGGGTGGGCTGGCATGAAATACAAATTGTGCTATTAAATCATGAAAGGTTTGAAGAAAATCCAGAATGAATTCTAGGGATTCAGACTAGCTTCAGATTTCTTTTAAAAAAGAAGAATCAAATATTTAAATAAGTTCAACATCATTTGTTTAATGGACTGAAGTTCTGTGAATATATCAAAAACTAAAAAATTTGAGATCGTAAAATTTATGTCACTCAGTACAACTCATGTGTGTACGAGACGATTGATGTGACAGGGATCCTGACCAAGAGTTTTGCTTCTTTAATTAAAACTGTACACACCAAAGATTACTGACCAAGACATCATCTTAATACAGTCTGTTGTATAAGATGATCTAGGAATTCTTGGAGTTATTAGACAACAAGCATAAGTCTCGTGAACCAAAAGATAAAGAAGGTCAAAAAATAGTGGAAAAAGGAAAAAACTGATGGTAAAATAGATTTATTTTTCTAAGAATTTCTTTTTCATTTGGGGAGTTATGAAGGAGAGAAAAAAATTATTTGTTGTTTGTTTTAGGACTTCACAAAATTCTCAGTTTATGAAAGTAGCATAATCATAGAATTATTAAAGAAACTTTGAAATGTTTATAGTCCCTTCCTGACTGCACCTGGGCCTTCGGGAGCTGCAGTTTTGCCTGCTCCTTCTCTAGTCTGGTGACGTTCTAGCATTGTGATTATAAGAGGCAAGAGAATGGCAAGCTGCTCCTCACCCAGCCCAGGCTCGGGCAACAGGATTGCTTTGGGGAAATTTGAAGGGGAGAAAGCTCATTTGAGAAGCTTCCCCGGTTGTTTTTTTTTCTCTGATACCAGACAGACCCAGCGCCCCACACCACCCCAGTCTCCAATTATCTGTCCCACTTCTCACCCCCTTGAACTCCTAGGACCCATCTCCTTTCTGCTAAACTGCTGAAGGTTAGACTACAGTCAAGGCATTTGTGATGAAGGCTAAGGAGAGACATTTGCAGAATAAGAATAATTTGGGATCTGTACTCAGAAGAATGACGCAGGCCCTCTGCTGTACAATCAATGGGGTTTTCCAGATAGCAGTTCCCACTCCCATGACGTCAACTGCACCCACTAGAGGTGTGTACCACACACCGTACACAACCACCCTCAGAGAGCTTCCTACCCCGAAACCTCCCAGGGGGAGAAAATACAAACACCTAGAGAGCCAGGCCTCAGGAATTTGAGACCCAACCAAAAAGGCACTGATTTTATTTCTTTTACATATTAGACTTCTACCTGAGATTTCCTTTGAATCAAGACTTTCACAATGAAAAACTACTGAAAACCAAAGTCCTCTTAAGGCCTCAGGGGAATAATGGAAGGCAGAGTTGTACAATAGAGGAAACCTGGGCTCTGAAGTCAACATTTCCAGGGTGGAGTGTTGGCTCTGCCACATATGAGCAGTGTGGATTGCAGGTGCTATTTCTGTAGAAACTGCAAACTACACTCTGCCTCTGAACAAAGAAATGCGAGAGAGTGGCCAAGGACAGGGACTCAATCTGCACATCAATCCACCAGCAGGACAGACGTTTCCTGGACCAGCAGCTCAGCTGGATGCTGAACTGAGGACTGCTAGAGAGAGCCAGGAGAGAGAGGGCCCAGGGTGAGCCTGTGGGATGCACCCATGTCTGATATCTACCACTCTGTACCTCTTGTAGCAAGCAGTAAACCTCCTCTCATTTGAGTAAATGCTATTTGGGGCAGTTATTTTTCCTGTTGGCCAACCCACAGGAGGAAAACCAGCCCAAATATTTCACAAATGAGCAAGTAGATAAAACAGGAAGCCTGGGACCTACTCTCTGAGGCAATTGATATGCATGAAGACGGGAAGCCTGGAATTTGCATAGAAATGCATTTTTCAGGTCCCCAAATGGACACTTGTAATGATTGGCACATAGAATATGCTCACTAAGAGGTGATTATTGGTGGTTGTTATGGAGGATGGCCTCATTTCAGGAGCAGGGACTGTTGCTTGTTAGCCTCTCAAGTCACATTATGTAGGAATTTGCCTATTTCTTATTCATCAGATTAAACTTGCTGCACAGGATAAGCGTCTAGACAGGTAGCAGTCTACAGACCAATGGAAACTGCCACACAAGGAATGGTCATTAGTCCAGAATTCATTGGAAAAAAAAAAAAGACACTGCATGCATACCAAATTGGAGGCTAAGCACCATCTATTCATCTTTTATGGGACATGACGCACACACACACACCAATTGAAAGAATACCCATACGTACGTAGTCAACTTTAAGTTCAATACTAAAGGCTTTTAAAAGATAAACACAGATTCGTTTTGAGTCCTCAGTTGAAAAATCAATATAAATAGTTCCAATATGGAAACTCAAAGCAAAGAGCAAGAGAGGACTTCCATGCGCCAAAGATGGGAGATTCAATAAACCAGCCAGCCATCAGTTATCAGTAATACACTGGCATTAAAGCCTGGCTCTGCCTACATTGACATGTTTTATTCACATCAAGTATTGAGATATTGTCCTCTTTTAGCAACTGAGCTTTGCTTGCCAATGCATTTTTAATCTGTGGATGACTACAATTCTCCGCTTTGTAGAATTTGGGTTTGCCTGTATTTCTACAACCTAGTCAGGTAGATGGCTGTTGAAATATCTTTATGTTTGTTTTTGGCTATCCCCAAAGCTTTGAGTATTTTAAGTACCTGTGGTAGGACTATGAAGAAATGAGGCTTCCAATACTGATTGATTATTAAATATGTGCAACAATATATTAATCTTGTCAACAATATAGCAATCTTGGCAAAGAAAAATAATTTCTCTGAATACATTTTTAGTGCCCTGTTGATCATTGGCTTGCTACACTCTTGTTACAATTTGTCACCAGGTCTCAGGTAGATTTCTAAACAGGGATGTTTCTGACTCCTTTCTCTTATGCAATACTTCTCTCATTGTAGATTCCTTGGCTTTGACACAAGAAGACTTCAGAGCCAAAACACATCCATTCCTGATAATGGTGTAGAGTATTATTTCCACTTGAACGGGAATTTCAGAATATTTGAGCAAAAGTCTCCGACTTTTCTGCAGGGAGTTTGAACATGAGATCAGTAACCCCTTAAAGAAGCCTCAACGAAAACAATACAGTTGTTGTTTCCCTACCTGGCTATTTGCTTGACTTCACTCTGCTCCAGAATTAGTAGTTGAGTCACATCACCTCTGTAGGTGTGTCACATGCCCTTTTACTCTGCCACCTTGGCAGTCACACACCTTCTTAGTTCAAAAAACAGGAGTAGCCAGAATGCCCACAGTCAGTGTGGCTATTCTAACGTCCCAATGGATGCGCGGCAGAGGTTTAGGGGTAACCATTTTATGAGGTCCGTGCCTGTCACTCTGAAGTCAGCTGCCGAAGGAAAACCAAGGAGCTCACTCACAGCGTAATTAAGTGGCAACGTCAGGGGGTCGGGCAGCATCATCTTCTCCAGCCAAAAGCATTTGGAACCCTCGTGTGGTGATTTATGATTGTGTTGCCTGGCCAACCACCAGGAACTCAGCTATCTTAACTCATCCAGGCCACACTCTAAAAAACTAGTCTCTGTCTTTTTAATGACATCTCTTCATTTGTGGAGCATCACTCATTCCCAGAATGTATCTCTCTCACCAATTACACTGGTGGAAATTACTGATGCTGGCTTTCTTGTGATGTCCTTGTATTGTGGCTTCCTTCACATCCCTCTGCGTGACTTTTACTGTAACCTAAATAGAGCTGTCACTGTTGTATCCTTATAACCTACAAATCATAAAACTCCTCCCCGTATTCCTACATAACTGTATCCAGATAGTATTCTCCACTTTGATGAATTCAATAGCCTGCTTAGTTTCTCCTGCCACTCTCTTGAATCTAAATACATTTTTATTAATAGGAGTAAAATTATTAATCTAAAATGTAAATAGAGGACATAAGAATAATAAGTCAACCCTAGAGTCTCCAGAAGGGACCAGCACTGCCGACACCTTGACCTTAGCCCAGTGAAACTGCTTCTGGACTTTTGGCCTCCAAAACCGAAGAGAATACATTTGTGCTGTTTTTAAGTGACTAGATTTGTGGTACGGTAGTCCCCCTTATCTACGGTTTCCATTTCCACGGTTCGGGTTTGAGTCAGCCCTGGCCCACCACCGTCTGGAAGCCATGATCCTCCCCCTTACGTATCACCAGAAGGTTAATACTAGTAGCCTAACACTACGTCACAATGCCTACATGGTTCACCTTGCTTCACCTCCTCATGCAGGCACTTTATCATCTCACACCATCACAAGAAGGGTGAGTACAGTGCAACAAGGTATTTTGAGAAAGGGAGACCACATTCACATAATTTTTAGTACAGTAAGTGTTATCTTTGCTTTATTATTGCTTATTTTTGTTAACCTCTTACTGTGCCCAACTTATAAATTAAACTTTATCATAGGTGTATATTTTTAGGAAAAAACATCGTATGCTTAGGGTACGGTGCTATCTGAGGTTTCAGGCCTGCACTGGAGGTCTTGGAACTTAATCCACATAGATAAGGGGGGAATACTGTAATTTGTTACATCAGCAATAAAAAACAAATACACATTCCTCTGTCCAGTAGGTAACTCAAGAGAGTTCCTATTAATCTGCCACCTGGTCAGCACTTGATATTTTCTGTCATTTCATTTTAGCCATTCTTGTGGGTCAATATTTCATTGTGGTCTTAATGTGTATTTCTCTGATTAAGAATGAAATTTAGCAGTGATTATATGTTTAATGGCCAATTAGATTTCCTTTTCTATGAGGTGCCAGTTTGGTTTTTTACCTATTTTTCTGTTATCTTTTTTTCATTGGTTTGTAGGTGTGATTTGCGAATTCTATGCACTAAATTTTCTTGGATATGTAAATATCGATGTAGATTTGGACATGGATATTGATATAGATAATCATCTCTCATTACACAGTTAATCTTTTCATTATCATATTATTTATTTTGATGAACAGAAGATATTATTATTTCTTTTTTTTTTTTTGAGGAAGATTAGCCCTGAGCTAACTGCTGCCAACCCTCCTCTTTTTCCCAAGGAAGACTGGCCCTGAGCTGACATCCAAGCCCATCTTCCTCTACTTTATATGTGGGATGCCTACCACAGCATAGCTTACCAAGTGGTGCCATGTCCGCACCTGGAATACAAACCAGCGAACCCCGGGCCACCGAAGCAGAACGTGCGAACTTAACCGCTATGCCACCGGGCCGGCCCCAGAACAGAAGATCTTAACTTTGATGTAGTCACTTTTTATCAACCTGTTCCTTAGTGATTAAGGAGATTAAGAAATTCATCTCCTGCTTTGAGACTATAAAAATGTGCCTCTACATTATATTCTGAAAGTTTTACAGTTTTATTATACTATGCTTTTCATTCAGCTAGAATTGATCTCAGCTATGTTGTGAGATAAGTGTTAATTCAATTTTTCTTCATACGAATACCCAATTTTCTCATCACCATTTATTAAAAACATAGTCTTCTTCTACTTCTGCAGCACGGCTTGTGTACGTGTTTTTTTCATGGACCTATTTATATATCCCTGTCCCTATCCTTCATTATCTTTATCACTATAGTTTTATAATAATTCATGATATTTGTTGGATTGAGTGCTCCCACTTGGTTCTTCTATTTATTTGCATGTCTTAGCTATTCTTTGCTTTTTGCAGTTTTATGCAAATTTTAGATTTAGCTTATCAAGTTCTATCAAAAACCTATTTGGATTTTCATTTGATTACATTGAACTTATAACTCAATTTGGGAAATGTAACATTTTTAAAACACTGAGCCTATCCAACCTATATAGATAATGACTGTCTTTCCATGTACTTAAGCCACCACTAATGGCTGTTAAAGAGGTTTTATATTTTCTTTTATAAAAAATTTTCATTTAACAGCTTTCAATCCTGTTGTTGCATTTATTCCTATATGATATTTATTTGCGATGCAACAGTAAATGCTGTGCTTGCTTAAAAACATAAATCAATAATATTCATTAAAATTTTACAGCTACTTAAAAAAATTCTACCCTTAATTTTGATGCTTAATTTTAAACAATAAATTACTGCCATAATGCTTTAAGTGGGTTCCAAAATGGCAATCACATCAAATGCAAAGTCATGTTACCAAAGGTTAATCAAGTGACTGATGGAGGCTGCAGAGCCAGCAGCTCTGAAGGTCAAGGACCCAAGGACTGGAAGGCAATTTTCTGTTGCATCTTATCCAAATTTGCGTTAGCACTGGGGCTCATGGTATCATCAAAGCACTGCAAAAATTTTGGCAGACCATGTAATAAACGGACACAAGTTTGCGTTAACTCAAACAAAATAAACTGTTGATTTTGAATTCTAATTTTCACATGTAGCTAAAGAAATGCAAGTTTCAAAAACAATAAGATTCTATTTTCCACCTAATGATAAATGGTGTCAAAAGTGTAGGAAAACAAACCCTCTCATACACTGCTGCCAGCTTTGTAAACTGGTATAAAATTTTTGGAGAGCAATTTAGCAGTTCCTATCAAAATGTAATATGCTGCTCGTACCTTTGTCCCAGCAACTCTGCTATTAGAAAGTTGTACCACGGACATACTCTCACACATGCATGAAGCACCATCACTCAGGGACACATGCCATTGGATAGCCACATGAAGCATGCTTATATAGTTGAGAGTAAGGTAGGAGTAGAAAGCAATGAGTATAGCATGCTCCTATGAGTATTTTTTTAAGGATTAGATAGATAAAGATGATAGAGAAATAGTGTATTAGGGTTCTCCAGAGAAAAAGAACAGAAAGACAGATGAATGGATGGACAGATGAACAGACAGATGTGTTGAAAGGAATGCCTGTACATTCATGGTAAATTTCTATTTGGAAACTGTTAGGAGTTTCCTCAAGTGATGCGGATTAAGGAAGACTGTTGATTTTATCATTCACTCTTTTGTGATGTTTTAATTTTTTAACCATGTGCATGGATTACTTTTTCAATCCTTAGTTAAAATATTAAATCCCATAAAATAAGTGATTAACATGAAAATACATGGAACTGCTCTCATTAATCTCATTTTCCTCTACTCTGTCCCCTGCCACCATCTTTCAGTACTTCATGTGCATGCTGTTTCTAAGCCTTGCAGCATTTCTATTTGCATCGCACCGACTCACTTCCTAACTTTCCTGCTGCTTTGTTGAAACTGCACCTCTTGGTCTTCACATCTTTGCAAATACTGTTCCTTCTGCCAAATCTGTTCTGTTCCTTCTTATACAAGTGAACTCCTATTCATCCTTCAAGACTTCCTTCTGTCAGCTCTGGGAGGATTTCCAGGAGTTAGTCTTTCTGGACTTGTCTATTCCTTTGCACCGAGATTTTTACAATAGGGTCGTTTTGAATTATAACTTCTTGATTGCATCTGTGTCTCTCCTATTGCAACTCTGGGCACAGAGCTTGTCTTATTCTTTGACATGTCAGCCCCAGCATTTGGCAAAATGCTCCAGTTGACTTTGGTTGAGCATCAGAATTGTGCATGCAAGCATCTCAAAATACAAAATCCTGGAGATGCTATGGCCCGGAAATCTGTGCTTTCAAAGATATTCATGAGTGTTGATTAGATCCCATCAATCTTAAGGTTTCTTAATGTAGTTAGTACCTAAACTTTGTCAACCATACACTTTCCAAATCCCCCAGTGCTATTTTAATCATCTATTTTCTTCAACACTTCTGCAGTCTACTTGCCAGCTGCCTTTATTTTTTCCTTCTTTGAAACTATCATTTATTGAGTATCTACTATGCGACAAGTGGTCTGCTGGAACCGTACATAAATGAGTTCTAATCTTCACAACCCTACAAGGTGAGTATTCTTATTGCTATTTTTATATGGGGAAGCTGAGGCAGAGAGAGGTTCGGTCACTTGTCTAAGATGGTGCAGCCGTTAGGCGGCTACAACAGAACTAGTTCTGCCTGACTCGTGGATCCAAGTCTGTTCTTTCTACTCCATCCTGTTGCCTCTCCTGACACTCTGCACTGCCTCCTGCAGGACCACAGTAGTCTGCCGCTCTCAGGAGTCTTTGATGTGTTCATCTGTCTGCTCCCTGGGCTTCTTTCTTGACTCCCACCTCCAGAGGTGGAGTTTCCAGGGGTAAAACTTCCTGTAAAGTCAAACGCTTCTATCTGGCTTCAATTACTACTTCTATGTAGAGAATTCCTGGGTTTACATTCAAAATAATTTATATATTTTTTTGAATTAGTGACTTCCAAAAACTATTCTTTGTTGAACATCATTCCTATTTTTCTGCTAGAATCATCTAGTTTAGACTTTCTCAGCCTCAGCTCTAATGACTTTTTTGACTACATAATGATTTGTCGCAGGGATTGCCTATGCATTAAAGGATGTCTACCCACTGGATGCCGGTAACACTTCCTGCCCCCAGTTGTGACAATTAAAATGTTCACAGACATTCCAAAATATCCCGTGTGTGTTGTATAAAATTGCCCCACTTAAGAACACTGAATTGTGACTGGATGTCCTGCCAGCCCCTAAAATTTCATTTAACCTAAATTACATTCATAGTCTTCCCCCCAAAATCTCTTCACTTCCTAATTTCTATTAGAGGGTCTAATTTTTCCTCAGTCATTCAAGCTATAAACCACAATACCATCCATGTCTGCTTCAGCCCCCACCCCCAATCCTCCACACCCAGCAAGTTCCTAAGACACACACCGTTGACTTCAATCCCTGAGTCTCTCATTTTCAATTCCTCTGCCTCTGACTCCGGCCTCCATTCCCTCACACTAATTTAAAAAGCTTTCTTATATCCTCCCTATCTTTAATCCATCCTATCCAATGACACTGGATAAAGCTTCCTCAAAGGCGGCTTATACTATGGCTCTTCTGTTATTGGAACCTTCAGCACCTCCTTATCATACATCCAACTAAGTATAAATTGCTCACCCTTGCATTTCAGGGCCTCCACCATATGGCACCACCTCCCTTCCCAGCCTCGTTTCACACATCTCCTTTGCAAGTATCAACATGGTTACTTATTGCTTATCAAAACTGGTCTGTGCATATGGCCCAATGCCTTTTACTCATGCTGTTACCTCAGTTGGTGAGCCCTCTTCCACAATTTCCCCTTTAAAAAAGCTTACTCCTCTTTCAGGGCTAATCTAAAATCCAACACCGCTCACAAATCATTTTACGGTTGACCCAACAGAATGTGTTCACTCTCCCCTCTGAATCCCTTTAACTGTTCATACTCCCTCTCTTATATTGCTTGCACATCATTCCCTGATGTCATATTTGTGGGATTACTATTATCTTCCCTGCCAGAGTGCAACCGTATTGATGGCAGAGATTTAGTCATATTCTTCACACACCATACAGCACCTAGAACCACCGTATACATTTCAGATGTTCTTATTCATCTAAACGAGTAATAAAAGTGAACTTGCCTACGACCTTAGGTCAGTTCCTCACCATTCTTCTCTTAATTGGTCTCTCACCTGGCTTTCTGACTCCATCCCTCTCCAGTCCATGCACTGTCTGCTACCAACATAACCTTTCCAACCATAAGTCTGATCATGCTGTACCTACATTAGAATGGCCCCCATTGACTAGAGGAACACTGTAAACTCCTTTGTGTGGCACACAAAATGCTCTGTGTTCTGGCTACCCTAGTTTTTCTTGGCAGTCCTTCCTCCAACCATGCTCTTGTGACACGTCGGTGAGTTTCCAGTTCCAGCTGTCACACCAGGCTTCTCCCTCCATGTGTTCCATATCTGTGCTCATACTTCCTCTTCTGCCAGGAATGCCTTTGACCAACCATATCCACCTGCAACATCTGTTCATTTGTCACCACCTTGTAGGGAAAGCCCTTGCCCTCACACAATGAATCCCTCCCGTCTTTGGACACCCACTGCACTCTGTGCATGTTTCAATCCTGGATCCTATAATAGGTCGCTCTGCTTACTTTTTACAGGCCTGACCCAACTACTGCATGATATGCAGATAGAGAAAATGCCCTGTGTTTTATAGAACTTTGCATTCCTGATGCCTAGAATAGTGCCTAATAATGGAGGAAGTTAATGAAAACTGTTTTGCTGAATGACCTACTGAATAAATACATGAATCTAAACCAGAAAATCAGTCTATTTTAGTTATCGATTAGGAAAGTAAGAAGTCAATGAATAAATTGCCTCCAACAAGCAAAATCTGTTTTGTAAGACCTGAATATGACATCACTGAGAGGAGAGAGAATCTGAATGAGTCAATTTTCCAGTTTATTGCCATTTGTCAGTTTTATATTTTAAAACCTCTCAACTGCATTATATATTTTGCTTGTCAACAGGATATTCAGGAAATAATGTCACTCTATTTCTATGTTGGACTTATCATGAAAATAAGTTTCCATGTAGGCTTTAACTAATGAATGCCCACAGATACCATAAAAGAATAGCCCCCTACTAAGAAGACTGGAAAGTTGGCCTTAGCCTCTATTTCCTGCATTGCCAACAGGTATTATTTTGCATCCTGTTAGGGTTTCTACTTAAGGCCTCACCCAACTTGGCTCCCTGCATCTATCTTATGACTCAAGGGAGTTGTTAGGACACACCAGAAAAGCCAATGTGTTAGGTCACATACCTGTTCAGACATTTCTTTATCCATAGATATTGTCCTGAGATGACTATGTGTCTGTTCCAGGGAAGAAGAGAAGTGGGCTTCACGGGAGCTGATCCTCTTGTGTAGCAATGGCTTTGTGTTTGAGTTCTAGTCCTGGTTCTTAAAATTGCCACAGCCTGACGACCAGAGGTTCATCTGCCATTGGAGAAAGGGGGCTCAGGTACAGTCAATGGAGATCATTTTATGCTTACATTTTGCGTTCTAATCCCAAGTTGGAAGGAGGAAATAGAAGAGCAACCTTCAAATTCCACATGCCCAAGTGGAAAGGATGTTAAAATTGAAATAAAAGCAAAGATGTAACAAGCGAAAGAAAAACTTTTAAAATAGCATGGAAAGGAACAAACAGATTGGAGAAGATCAAGAGCTATAAAGGAAAGTAGTAAGTTACGCAGAATATAAAAGGAAGTCTATACCCATTATAATAATTGAAGATGGGATAAAAATTTATCCTAATCATCTTTAAGAGGATGCAAAAAATAAATAATTGAAGTTAATGCATAAATAAAATGTGGCATCCTTAACAAAATAATTTGCTTGCTAACAGAAGGAAATATAAGTTCAGAGGAAGGAATCTATACAAAACAAGAAGGTGGCAAAATCAAGAATGGAAGGAGTCCTGGCAGCCCTGGGTTCTGAATGGTAATAACTAACACTTACTGGGCATGTACTCTGTGGTAGGCCCAAAGTGCCTTATGTGCGTTATATCATTTAATCTTCACAATAACTTTTGAGAGAGTTGCAAATATTCTACCTATTTTAAAATGAGGAACATGAGTGATTCTGCTATCTATTGCAGCAAGAACACTGAATAGAAACATTCAAAAAATCTCAGTGGTGTAGAACAACAATTCCGTGCTAAGGACTGGGCGAGGTTCAGCTCATCCACCCGGGCCATACACACATGAGCTGCACCTTTTCAGTTGTACGTGAACAAATGCAAGTAAGCTAGTCCTCTGTGTCTGCTGGTGGGCTAGCTGACAGCTGTTCTAGAATGGCCTCATCAGGATCTGGAGCAACTCAGATGGGGTCCACACATTCCATCCTTTAGCAGACTACCTCAGGCGTGTCTTCCTTGTGACAATGGCAGAGGGCAAGTCTAAAAGTAGAAACGTGTAGGTGCTTTTTCAAGTTTATGCTAGTGTCTCATTGGTCAAAGAAAGTCACATGAGTTGGAGTGGGTGGACATGGCAAGGTTACCTTCCCAAGGGTGTGGATGGAGGGTGGGGTGAAGAATGAGTCCTTGATGCAATCAATTTACCATGCTGCAGATGAGATCAATTGGGTCATTTGCAAAAAGTCACTAATTTCCAGGAGCCTGGATTCCAACTAGACCTATCCAGAGCCAGTCTTTTAATGGTCACAGTGAATAAAGAATCCATAATGTGTCAGATTGTGAGAGCCTGCAAGTCACTTGGCAAACAACATGTCAAGGAAAGTGCGGAGACACTGTGATTTTCAAGAGAAGCAACAGCAAGTCCAACTTAAAAAAAAAAGTGAAAGAAATCAAAACCAAGGGTCAGATTGCAGGGATAAAGCCGCCATGAGAGCAGAAGCTCTGAAGCACACGCCTCTATGTTGGCACAAAGAACCAAACTCATCTGGGCAGGAGGGCAGAGCGTTTTATGAAAAGAATAAGAGGAGGAATGAGATAAAGGTAAAGGGTGAAAATACGAGTTCACGGAGTCTACATTTCAAATGTTATTAATTTCTTGTGTCTGGATATTCTGTATGTGTTTCCAGTTTTATAGGATATAATTGACAAATAAAATTGTAAGATATTTAAAAGATACTTGATATAGGTACACATTGGAAAAAGATTTGCCCGTCAAGTTAATTAACATTGGATTTTATTTTTTATTGGGTAGAAGTCTTGAAAGTGTGCATTATGTAAATAGATTTCATAATGCAAAATACTGTATACAATTGAGCTTCCTGAGATGTTTGCAAAAATATACCTTACAAATTATAAATCCCTGTAGAAATTTGGAGAATTATTCATAGTGGCAGAGCCAACCATCTTTCTTGAAGGAAGCAGAGCAGCCAGTTAACCTTCTGAGTCACCTTCTAGGATTTTACATGCCTTTGAAGGAAACAAGATAGCTAAGGTAAATAAATATATTCAAAGACTACTTTCTTAAAAGTAATCCTGATTGCCCATTAGAGTGGTGTCAGGGCTGAATAAAATTAAAAGCAAACAAAGAGATCTTTAGTGTTAATTCACCTAAAATAGATCCTTTATGAAGGAACCAATGTGAGGTTACTGCCACCCACATTCAGATTCAACACAGAATAGAGTCGACAGGTAACATTTTTCATAGCTGATGAGTGACTCTGAATTTAATTCTATCCTGTGGCTAACTGCTAACTCTGTATCTCATCTGACAGAACCATTTTCATTACAGGGCTCATCTGAATGTCACAATGACTTTCAGGAGTATTAGTGTCACTGTCACTTGTCACTTTCACCTATTGGCCCTGCTGTTCTGACTTTCTGCTTTCAAAGTGTGTGATGTTTCGTTACCGGGTAAATTAGAGGCCACACAGAAAAGTTGGATTCTTTCTTCTCAGAGGCGACTGCTCAGGCTGGGCAGGAATGTTGCGCGCTAATGGGATAAGCGCCTGAGAACGCCACAGTCACCAGCAGGCGATCCAGGGCGCTTCTGGGTACCACGGCAGTCCTTTTAAACTAGATTGTCCACGCTTAGCTTTGTCTGTCATATGATCATTACTAATCACAGTAAGAATAGTAATAGTTAACCATTCTTGGAGTGCTGAGTTTGGCAATTTACCCACATCATCTTATTTAATCCTCACAACCACCTTTCCAAAGTTATCATTATGAATATTTTTCAAGCAAAGAAATTGCTCCAGGTCACCCAGCAAGGGCTGGCAGGACTTGCCTTCACTTTTAAGCTATGGTTCTTTCTCCTATTTGAAACTGCCCTTTTTCTTATCTCTACGCCTTAACTTGGGAAGATAGAGCCACATGCCAAGAAGGTTCAAATCCTATGGATTTTCCATGGCTTTGTATTCCCCGACCACCTTTAGAAAGTCAGACAGACTTCTCTTATGGTAGAGTCCAGAACAGCAGGGCCTCAGTTCCGCTTCTCCCAGTGAACTGACTGTGTGATCCCACACGGGTTACTCACCCTGGCCCAGCTTGGGTGGCCATTCCTGCGAACGAGGTTACTGTCTTGGCATTGCCCATTTCTCAGGATATTTTGTGAGGACCAGTGAGGATCAAGTAGGTGAAAGTACTTGCAAACTGTAATGCAAGGCACACGTGCTAGTGTGACTTCTGCCTTGTTAATCTCTCGCTTGGGCCCTGGAACAGCTGTGTCATGTTCTGTTTCCAAAAAGGACGCATAGCTGGGCAGTCAGGCTAATATTATTCCACCTTTAACTAGATTACCCTCCCGCTGCCCCTCTGCTCCTTTCCCATGCATGTTGATGATTTTTCTTTCAAAAGCAAAACAATATGTTCTGACCACTTCTCTCCCCCGTCTGCACTTGTCGCTCTGTGCTTGCCTGTCGTGTTTTCTTCTGCCGGACGTGGGAGGAATGGTAACCAAATGCAAACATCACCACCAATTAACACATGCTTACATCCCTTGCAAGTGATTTTTTTCCTCTCCCCCCCCCAGAACTCAAACGGCGCAGGGTTTTCTTCTCTAGGTTTTTCCAAGCCCTATGCAAACATTCGGCTATGTGATGCAGATTCTGAACTTGGGAGCAAGCTGTGACAGTCCAAGTGATCGAGTTTTGTAAAAATTATTAGTGATATCCCAAGGACCTCATGGAGGCATTCTGCAAGATCTGTTTATCCTAAAGCTACCTTGTTTAGAAACTTTGATGTAATCCAAACCGGCATATAAACCTCTCCCCACTCCACTCAAGGGGATTGGTTATAGGGTCACCAGCTATCCTGGTTAACCAAGGACTGCCCCATTTTCAGTACTGGAAGCCTCGCACCCTGGGACACCCCTCAGCCTTGAGCACACCGGACAGTTGGTCACCCTGGAAGTGGAGCAGTCTGCTACCGGCTCCCACCCAGCTCTTTGGCCTGCTATATTTGCGGGCCCCAAGCACAGTGAATAATTGTCAACTATCCGTTACTTGCATGAAGCTTTTTTGGAGCAGCGTAAGAAAATGAAAACTCAGTACTTCACTTTTGCCCTTTCACTAAACCCTCATATTACCTCAAGAACACAAGCCCCCGTGCTGTTGCCTGGTGCCTCCTGAGTCACTCGGGTCCTCGCTGCATATTTTGTATTCAAAGCTCCTGATAAATTATCGGCTGGTTTTCATGTTTGTAGCTTTCCCAGAACAATAAAGCAAAAATGTTTGTCATCCATAAAGTACAGCTGCAAGAAGTGTGTGGGAGTGATAATTGGATGACACCCAGGGAAGGGGAAAAACATGAAAAAAGCTTTTCATGGAAGATTCAGTGCCTTGTGGAAGGCGAGCCAGCGGCCCACAGAGGATGGAGCCCAACATGCTCCCTGGCAGAGGGCCATGCCAGCCGGGTGCCCGTGTCCTCTGCGGCAGCTCAGATGCTCTCCCGGTACCAGCCCTGGCAGGTTCTAGCAGGAACCTGGTCCCAGACTGTGGGCCACACCCATCGCTGGCCAGTTCAATGCTTTCTACTCACTTTGGCAGCTGGAGGTAGCCTGAGGGGGAATTACATTTCTGTTTCCAAGTGGGCCACCGAGCTAGAAAAGGCCAATTGCCTTTAACCCCCAAGAAGGCCCTTTGACAGTCAGCTTTGATTCACTGAGGGCTCGGTGCAAAGCGAGACAGGCAGCTGTCAGGACTGCGCCTCTGGCAGAAAGACGAGGGGAACATGGATCGCCATGAAAGAAACACTACAAATGTTTGATCCTCTTATCCTGTCCTCCTTGCTCTCAGATTCCCCCTAGACAATGGGAGAACTTAGGAGAATCAGTGCACAAAGAAGCATTTATTCGCATTCATCTGAGCCGAGTCGGTTCCTCTTTTTAATCATGACTCAAGGAAAATCTCAAAGGTTTAAAAATCATCCCACTAGTCTCTAAGCTTTTTATGCAGCATCCTCGACCATCAATTTAAAGTTCACAGCTTAATGTTCCCATATTTTCTGACTTTCTATGTAAGTTGTGTGTGTGTGGGAATTATGGGTTTTTCTTTGCAAGAATCAGTGGAGGATGTTAAAGGCCAGACTAAGGATGAAGAGCTGGACCACCTTATCTCGGGGATGATACATAAGGCAAAATGCGATAGCAACATTAGGGTACTACAGAGGGCAACGTAAACAAGTTGCACAGGGGTTTGGAGAACAGGAATCATAACACTAAAGGGAGAAGAAGAAAAGAGGAAAGATTTGATTTGAGCTTATCCTCAGTTTTCTTTCCCACAGAAGAGAGAACATGCTCACAGCAGGGGGGAGGAGCAGCATTCGTGCCCTCATAGAGGTGGGCACTGAGTCAAGGGCTTTGCCCACGGACAGCCAGATTCTGAGAGGTTCCTCAATCTTTAAGCAGAGCATAGAAAACAGCTGCAACAAGTAGGAAGAAGACAGTCCCTGTGTAGTTCACAGAAGGTTCTGGAGACTCCTAGCACACGTGGCCTGATGCAGGAGGACAAAAGCTGACCAAGGCTCTGTAGTGTTCTTGCAGCCTGAAGGCATATTTTTGTTCCTAGAGCAGAGTTTCTTAGCCTAGGCACTATTGACACTTCGACTGTGTCAGGGACTGCCTTCGTCAGCCGGGGTGCTATAACCAAGTACCATAGACTGGGGGGCTTCAGCAACAAATCTTTGTTTCTCACAGCTCTCGAGGCTGGAAGTCCAAGATCAAGGTGCCAGCAGCTTTGTTCTTGCTGAGAGCCTGCTTCCTGGTTTGCAGAGGCTTGTCTTCTTGCTGTGTCCTCAACTTAGCAGAGAAAGACCTCTTCTTTCATGTCTCTTCTTAGAAAGGCTTTCATCTCATTCAGGAGAGCGCCATCCTCATGACCTAATTACCTCCCAAAGGCCCTACCTCTTAATACCATTACATTGGGGATATAGGCTTCAACATAGGAATTTAGGGGGACACATTCAGTCCATAACAGGGTCCTCCGGAGAACAAATAGGAGCTAAGTATATATATATATATATGTATCTCAGTAATCCCCCTAGTTTCCTACTCTGGGGAACCTCAGTTCTTGCTCAGAAGGTGTTCAGCTGACATGATGAGGCCCACCCACATGATGGAGGGTAGTCTGCTTTTCTTAAAGTCAACTGATTGTAAACGTTAACCACATCTACGAAATACCTTCATAGCAACACGTCGAGTAGTATTTGATTAAATAATTGTGTTCTATGGTCTGGCCAAGTTGACACAACTAGTCATCCCAGGGACCAACTGGTAGTTTTTTGTTGAGGTAATTCTTCGTTGTGCATTGTAGGATGTTTAGCAGCATTCCTGACTGCTACTTGTTAGATACCAGTCAGCAGCAGCACCCACCCCCCCCACTCCCCCCCCACAACCTCCAGTTGTGATAAAAATACTTCCAGGTGTTGTCAAAAGTCATGCAAGCACCACTTTTCTAGACCATGAGGTAAAGAACTTGAATTTAATGTGTCACCCCACAAACACTTCTGCATTATCCACAGTTTGATGTAGAGAGCCCAAAGAGTAATGCTGGGTTTTCGCGACCTTTTGTTTTCACTCAGATGCTATTTTAACACATTGAAGGTTAGGGAGCTTAATTTTCTTCTAAGTCTACAGCAGGCAGGACATCTGAACTTTTGCGTGGGAGCAGTCTTATAATAAGTACCCTCAGGTGCTGCCTTGTACTCTATCACTGGTGTGACAATGACTTTTCTCTGAATTAAAAATGAAATAATAATGTAACCAAAGATGAAATTTGTCCTAGAATCCTCAATTAACGTGTTCACACTGGGCCCTGGACTGAAAATTCTCTACCAAAAATTCTGGAAAAGTTTAATATCACAATTTGATTTCATGTTTCATTGAACAGAATATTTTTACTTACTGAATACATAAAAATAGCCTTGAGCTTGATATAGATGAAGGCAATTTGACAAACACTCACTTATCCTAAATGATAGATATTTTTCCTTTTTTGGTGCATTGCTATTAACAGATTTTTATATGTACCCTTCTAATATTAAAAAACATGTCCTGTGCTCTTCCAACCATCTGGTGTGAAATGACACATGGATGGCAAACTGCTATTTTAAGCACGGAATACATTATCTATAACCAAGCATGATTATCTCCTGCATTGTTAATTTCCTGCTGTGCTAGTGTAGTTCTGGTATTTTCTTGGTCATGCACAACTGTATAGCATCTTACAAGCAACCCACATACATTAAAAATGAAAAAAAAGGGCAGAGTTCTTTAATGATACTTTGACCACAAAGTTGTGCTGCCGGGACTGGGAAAGGAAGACCCCAAAAGGCTAATAAACCATTGTTTGTAACTGAAACATACATATTTATTGAGTTGCTTCAAGCAAGGCAAGGAAAAACATCCAATTTGGAATTTTGACCCATTAAGCATCATGGCAGGATGTGGAAATTTCTCCTTGGCATTCTTCTTTTCCCATTAAAAAAAAAGAACATTTTACTGGGCTCTTAAGTGGGCTGCATCTTTTGTCTGATTTACAGTGTGGTCAGCCGAGAACCAGATGCTGAATGTGTTCCTTGTAAAACGCGCCGGACATTGGCACTGCTGGTCCAATAAAGTGTTCATTTTGCTAATCAAGTTTAAAGGGCCAGCATAGACCCAGGCAGAAGCAATATTTTGGGTTCATTTCTGAAGGAAGACCTCTTTGTTTTCTCGAAACCCACCTAGATGTTAATGTGAGGCTACTTCCCAACAATAGATGAGTGTTGACAACTTCTATCCTCCCCCAGATGTTTAAAGAGAAATGGATCTAACTGGCGAGAGAAGGAGCAGCCAAGATGTTAAAGGATTTTTTTTTCATCCTTCATCTTAATCCTCTCTGTGTGGCCATTTTCATCCTGCCTTAAGACATAAATGAAAGTGATTTATGTATCTTTATGCACTGACTCAAACACAAATACAGGCTCTGCATCAGTTAGCTAGTATAAATTCTCTCAGGTTAGAGGTTAATCTCACACACTCAATAACAATAAAATAAAAGCAATATTCTTCATTATGAGGATGTCACAAATTAATAATTCTCTTCACTCTGAGCCTTGGAGTTACATGGCGCTGTATTATTTGACAGAGGAAGTCAATAAACTATGGCTGCACCTACTCCCAGAAAACTTGCATTCCAGCAAACTGGTTTTTCACTATACTTTCCACTAAATTTAAGTGTAAACATTTAACTTTATGCCCATCAAAGAAAAAAAAGACTGGTTTGGCTCATTCTGCATGAAGGTAAACATTTTTTTCCCTTAAAAAAGCAAATGTGTTTTCTTTTGTTATGTGTTCGTAAATTCATCATAGCTTGATGGCGAAAGGTAAATAGCCTGGACTAGTTGCTCCGCATAGTTGTTCCTATTTATCTCTCACAAGAACCTTGCAAAGTAGATATAAGTATTCCCATTGCCAATATAGAAACTGAGGTTTGTCTAAGAATGTACCACTAACAAGAGGAAAGATTTTAAAACATATCTGATGATCAAAGCCATGATCTTGCCAGGCATTAAGTATGATTGAAAGTTCATTAAGATGTTTGAATGATAAGCTCTGGACAGTTTTACCCTCAGAGCCCAAATATTCTTCCAATTCTGGGCCAGAGGAAAGAACGTTGAATGATCCTATATCTAATACAGATTACAATATAAATGTCTAATAGTAAATGTCTCACAATGACAGAAGACAATGATAGCTTGGGAAGAGACACACAGAATAGACCATGAGATGATTTAAAATGTCTTTCCATAAGGAGACTAAGAAACATGAGCCTACTTCTAGTCAATAGACCTAATCTGCCATATTTTTTTAAACAAATATCCCACTCTAAGAGTCTGAGCTGTTCCACAGAACACAGAGAATGTTTGCCTGGGCATAGGTTTATTGAGACAAGTCATTGAATTACAAAGCATACAGACTAAAGAAAATCAAAATCACCACCATAGCCACTTAACTGAATCCTTTCTCGTTCATATACATGTGTTAAGCCAACACTTTCAACCTTGTCTCTTGTTAGAACCTCAATCATATATGCCAGCACAACCACCACCACGAGTGCAGGAAACTTCTGTTCTGCTCCCTGCTGAGTTTCTACCACCAAACCGGTTCCTGGCTTCTAAGACATATTCAGTAAATTCAGTGAATATTTACCAAATGAATGAGTTGACAATGGATTGACATCTGAATAAATCAGTTTTATGTCACGGAAATTCAAGAGGCTTCATATTATGACTTTTTCATAAATGTTTAAAAGAATTGATAGATTGAAAATATCAGACAAAGGCACTTAAGATTTGTCTCTGGCTAGAGCAGAGCCTAAAACATATTTGACATCAAGTAAATACTTGTTAAATGAATGAAAGGATTAATGGAAATATAAGGAAAAGATTATTCATATAACATGAGTTATCCCAAGAGCATTGCACCATGGATCTAGACCCACCTTGTAAATGAATAGTTGGCTATAGTAAAAAGAAAAGATAAGAAAAGCCTTGTAGTCCTGCCAATTCTCCTACTGTTGCTTAGCCATCACCTACTGTGTAATACATAATTGGCTTAAGAGACGTGAAAGGGGGGCAGGTTCTAATTATGGAGAAGTTAATGATGCAAAAAATAATTACTCCACAGCCTTTTGCATTGTGTGGTTTCTATTTCATGGTTTTAATAAAGAGGATGTGACATTCATCACAGCCATATCCAAATTCCTTCAAAATGATAGAAACATACTCCAACTTGACAAGAAAGAATTTTGTTTAATAAGTCCATGTGCAGCACTCCTGCCAAAGTCCTGGCCTTTCCCATCCCTGCCGTGGATTTCTTCTTATTTAAGTCACGTCAACCATCTCATTGCATTTATGGTTCATAAGTATACAGTTCTCTGACTTGCTTCGTTTCCTCCCAATACTTTATTTCTTCCAACATACTACCAAGCCAATTTTCTCTATTTGTCATATTCCGACTATTTTATATTTCCCGTGTGTCTTGCCAACATCCTAATAGGTGCATATCCTAAGCCCATATCCCTTAGACAAACTTCTACTAGTTATATTCCTATTCTAAAGTGTTAAATGATAATGCAGTCATTAATTCTGAAACTGTCTTCTATTTTTTTCCGTTTCCTATTTTTCTTTTAATCACTCTGCTTCTAAGCTCGAATTTCCCAAGTTGCCGCATAAGTACTCATTTTCCCAAGATTGCTTTATTGTGTGTGGGATCACTATTGAAAGAACAGTGAACTTTCCCTTCGCTTCTGTACTCCCACTCACGACTGAGCAAAAAGAAGTAGGATGAAACAGAAGCAGGAGATATTCAGTTTACCAGGAACCTCCTGACAAAGGAGAAATTGTCTCTGCGACTAGCAAGAACATAGAATCTCCTCTCTGAGGACATTTAGAGTTGGGAAAGAAACTGGAATATCGGGAATAATTTAGGTGAACTGCAGTAGGGCAGCAAGACTGAGAAGTCATTTCCATTCTCATGTCTTTCCAGAGCAGAATCCCATGTACAAGGCATTCTTACTCCACAGCATTCACTGTGGAGGCAGGTATCAAACACTCTTACCCAAAAAATTCCTTCTGACGAGAAATTGAATGGGAGATAAATAACCTCACATTTCCTCAAATTTGCTATTTCCATAATTATAATTGTTTCAAGATGTAATGATTTCAGAGCTCTAGATGTGAGTTTTCTAATTCTTTTCTGGTTCTTTAGCATTCCTCACAGATTCACCAAGAAACCAATTGCTCTTGCCTAAAAGGTGTCCTGATGGCTGAAACTTCTACAGGTAAATGACACCCTGATTCAGAAAATATATACAATTTTATGTTGAACTAGAAAGCACTTTTACCCTTTAAAACCAGTGTTCTAAATTCTGAAATCTTGATTAATTCTGAAGGTGAATGTGTCAAGGTGCTGAAGCACACTGTTTGAGAAGAGCTGAATGCAAGCTTTGGAAACCCCCAGAGCTTGCTAGTGCATTTGACTTCTTTTAATTGCAACACATGGCAGTTGCCCAGGTGGTAAGAGCCATGGAAGGTCAGGAAATGACACTAAATTCAGTGCCCAGGAATGCATTAGGGATAAACATAGGCCATTCTGGCAGAAAAGGCTGAACATTCAAAAGTAGGAGATTTGAGGAGGGAAGCCGTGGTCATGAAAATTCATATATAATAGGATACAGAACGGCTCTGAAAAATGTATTTCAATTTAAGGAGACACCCTCAGAATGCATATTGTTCAACTTCCTGCTCATTTACAGACCAAACAAAAAACCAAACTGAGGCAGAGATGCCCTCCCCACCTCCTTCCCCGTATCACAGAGCCAGTTCCAGGGCAGAGCTAGGATGGGAACATGTGTCTTTGGAATTCTAATCCAAAGCTCATTCAAGGGCTCTATGATGCCTCTTAGAAGTGAGAAAGTTCTCCTTGGGAGAGAGAAAAAGATTTCCATGGCTTAACATACAAAGTTCATAATATGGAATTGAGCATTGATAATTCAGTTTTGAAAATCCCCCTATCT
Organism: Equus przewalskii; assembly: GCF_037783145.1. Classification (NCBI taxonomy): domain Eukaryota; kingdom Metazoa; phylum Chordata; class Mammalia; order Perissodactyla; family Equidae; genus Equus; species Equus przewalskii. The sequence continues at coordinate 74,182,516 of NC_091846.1, forward strand.
GCAAGCATATATCCAGATCACATGAAAGGAACTGAGAAGCACTGTCTCTCTCTTTTACTGGCTTCCTGCAAAGGCACAAGGCATGGGGGTTTGTTTATAAGCACTCAGCTCCCCCTGTGAGCGACAGCCCTTCTCCCTTAGCACCACTGCTCAGGAAAAGTACTGTTCTAATCCTTTAGCTGTGAGTTAGCCCGGCATGAGAACTCACTTATTTTTTATGACTGAAAAAAGCCAGCTAATTTTTTATTATCTTAATCATTCTAAAATGCCAGACAGTACAAATGTAGTTTTGTAGACTCCACTTTGATCCTGCGACAGATACCTAAATACCTGCGTTAGAGGCATTTGAAAGGTGCATCTTATTTTAGCCATTTCCATTTGGGGTAACAAGTTAGAAACCCCTGCACACAGCATATGCTTGGGTTATTATAATTCCGTGGTCTATAACCTTGAAATAATTTTCCACTTTTAGTCAGAAGCTACTAAATGCTTAAACGAAGGAGGATGGTGGGAAAAGGGAAGAAAAATTGCTTAAGTCTTCCCATTCAAAGGAAAGTCGGGACTTGGAGTGAAACTCAGGCTTATTCAGGTAAAGTGCAGATTCAGCAAAATCCATCCTTTGTAGGTGTACAGTCATAAGAATTTTAACAAGTACACAGTAGTGTAGCCATCTCCGCCATTAAGATACAGAACAGTTCCATCGCCCCAGAAAGTTCCCTCACATCCCTCTCTAGTTCACCCTTCTCTCCAGCCTCAGCTGTTGATGAACACTGATTTGTTTCCTCTTCCTACGGTTCTGCTTTTCCAGAACGTCATATGAAGGAAGTCATACAGCAGGTAGCCTTTTAAGCATGTGTGATATCAGAAGAAATAAGAACCTCTGACAAAACTCTGGGAACCATAATTGTCAAAAGAAAGGAGACATCAAAAAGGAGAGTAAAAGGGCTGGCCTGGTGGCCTAGTGGTTAAGTTCACACACTCTGCTTCTGTGGCCCAGGGTTTGGATCCTGGGCATGGACCTACGCCACTCACAAAGCCATGCTGTGGCGGCATCCTACCTACAAACTAGAGGAAGATTGGCAGAGATGTCAGCTTAGGGACAATCTTCCTCAAGCAAAAAGAGGAATGTTGGCAACACATGTTAGCGCATGGCCAGTCTTCCTCACCAAAAAGATAAATAAATAAAAGGAAACTAAAGCAATGGACAGAGAGGTAGAATGCAAACAGAGAATATTTTATCATTTAAATAAGGAGAAGTGAGGGACCGGCCCAGTGGCGCAGTGGTTAAGCGTGCACAGTCCACTTCTCGGTGGCCTGGCTTTTCGTTCAGATCCCGGGTGCAGACATGGCACTGCTTGGTAAAAGCCATGCTGTGGTAGGCGTCCCATGTATAAAGTAGAGGAAGATGGGCATGGATGTTAGCTCAGGGCCAGTCTTCCTCAGCAAAAAGAGGAGGATTAGCAGTAGTTAGCTCAGGGCTAAATTTCCTCAAAAAAAAAATAAGGAGAAGTGAACATTTCAAGAAGAATGGAATAAATAGAGATTATGATAAAGAAGGAGTTAGAGAAAGACCAATAAATATAGTTAGCAATGCGGGGGGGGGGAGGGGGAAGAGTGGAGGAGAGACGAGTGTAGAGGAGGTGGGGAGGGGAAATTTACAATTCACAATATAGGCAAATCTTTCAAGAGTTATGTTTCTCTTTTTCCTCTGGACACCCATAGTATTTTTCCCTGTCCTTATTACAGTTCATAAGTACTCTGGACTAAATTATAATTTCAATTAATTTCAACATCTGTACAGTGACACTTACTAGGATTTATGTGATTTGAGAGGTTGCATGACTCATCTATTCAATTAGACTATAAAGTCCTGGATCACAAGATTTTTGAAAATTCAGCTTTGTATCCAACACAATACCTAGCACAGAGCCTGGTGAAGTGTGGATGCTTACCAATATCTGTCACCTGTCTGTGAATGAATCACTGATTAAAGATGCAGAGAGGAAGTCTATTTTAAAAAGCAAATCTGCACCCAGATTTTCAAAGAGTAAATTTCATTATAAATTTATTTAGAAGATTGCTTGATTATTTACAGTAGTTAAGACATAGAAACAACTTAGGTGTCCATCGATGGATGAATGGATAAAGAAGTTGTGGTATATATATGCAATGAAATATTATTCAGCCATAAAAAGTGAGGAAATCTTAACCATTTGTGACAACATAGATGGACCCTGAAGGCATTATGCTAAATGAAATAAGTCAGACAGAGAAAGACAAATACCGTATGATCTCACCTATATGTGGAATCCCAAAAAACCAACTTCATAGAAAAAGAGATCAGGCTTGTGGTTGCTGAAGGCAGAGGGTCGGAGGAGGGGGAATTGGGGGAAGGTGGGCGAAAGGTACAAACTTCAGGTTATAAATAAGTACTAGGGATGCAATGTACAGCATGATGACTATAGTTAATACTGCTGTATGAGATATAGAAAAGTCATTAAGAGTAAATCCTAAGAGTTCTCATCACAAGGAGAAATTTTTTTTCTTTTTCTTCTTCTTTGGTTTCTTCATATTGTATCTATACGAAATGATGGAAGTTAGCTAAACCTATTGTGGTAATTATTTCGCAATATATGTAAGTCAAACCATCATGCTGCATGCCTTAAACTTATATGGTGCTGTTATGTCAATTATTTCTCAATAAAACTGGAAAAAGGGGGAAGATTGAATCCTCCACTTTATCTTTCCCCTCTTGATCATTTTCTGGCCCAGGTAAACAATTATAGAATCTCCAAATTAGTACACAGTAGTGAGGAATCAGCACCAGACATAGATGGATGAATACACCTTTGAGAAAATTGAATCATTATGGTTTGTGGACTATGAAATTATGTAACACCACCAGGCATATGCCACAGAGCTTCATGCAATTCTCCTTCAATAAGGCATCGTTAACTTCCAGAACTCAGTGAATGGAGCCCACTACAGATGGCCATTTGTTTTGATGTTCTCCAATTACATTCTATTATTGATGCCTTCATAAAAATGATGCCACTGACCTACCATCAATCGGCCATGCACTAGAGGGAGCTTTCACTGCAGTGCAAATAGATCTAGTTACCTCAGAAAGGCAGCCAGCTCCGGTTGTAGTCATTGACTATCCCAGTCCAAGACGAATACCCATGCAACTTGAAAAAAACTCAACTAGCTCCACCCTCAACCCGTAGATGGTTATATATTTGGATGACCATAAAGTTTCTGTTGCTTTCCTTCGTTGAGAGAGAGTAGAGTGAGAACAACTTGCCAAGGAGTGCAATCCGGACAAAGCAGACCACTATAATTGAAAATTACAAATTTTAAACCTTTTATGAGTTCTATTTGTTGCCATCATAGAGTGAACAGCTTAGTAACTGGACCCATTTCTTTCTACATTGGTCCAGAGGAACATTCTGGAAAACAGAGGAAAAATAAAGATAGGGACTCAGGTCTCCATGATATTATAAACTCTACTCTCTTTGGACAAAGGGTTGGTGCTGATAATATTCTCTTCAAAAAATAATTTTATCCTAAATATGCATCTAGGCTAAATTGCCTCCTCAGGGAGAATTAAGAGGTTGGAGTAGCTGGCTCCCTGTAGAGTAGCTTGCTGAAATCCTAAGGTAACTCACCCTCCTGCTTTGTGGTGTTAATCCTGTCAAAGTCTGAGAAGTGGACTATAAGAAATGGGTCCTTAGGTCCTTGGTTTCTTAAAAAAGACCAATCCCTGTGAGAAGAATTCAATTTTCCCTAAAGAGAGAAGAGGATCTCATGTTGGTACAATCGTTCCAGAGGGTCTGAACATTGTGGACAAGTAAAAAAGTCTAGGAAATGTGATTAAGAGAATATAATCTAACCCAGGTTCACTCCTCTGCTGACCCAGGCCAGAGAAAGCAGAATGTCCCTGAGGTTGACTAGTCCAGTTGTATTGGGCAGGGACCAGGTACGACTGGAAATAAAGCGAGAGGTGGCCCATGGCAGAATTAAGAGTAGCTGGGAGGAGCATGAGGCAAGAAGCAGCACCTACTGAGCAGATAATTTAGGACCAGACATATGACAAACTCACAATTTCCAAATATACTGCAGACTTTGATTAAAGGAGATCTAGTGGAAGAAGGACATCACCTTTAGAGGACTGTGATTGAGTTAGTAATAATAATTCTCATAATCCCTGTAGCTTTAATGTGCTCCTGGTCACTATTGGACCCCATAAGACTATCTACCAACAGTCCCTTTGAAGAAAATTCAATTACTGAAATACCAAAAGAATTTTAATGTTAATGCTAATGAAATTTAAATAATGTCTCTCAAAAATGCACCCTGAACCTCAGAATGTGACTTTATTTGGAAAATAAGGTCTTTGCAGATATAATCAAATTAAGATGAGCTCACACTGCAGTAGGGTGGACTCTAATCCCACAACTGGTATTCTTACAAAAAAAGGAAAATTTGACACAGAGACTCAAAAAGAGGGAAGACGGTGTGAAGACACACAGGGAGAACGTCATGTCATTGGAGTAATGTGTTTACAAGCCAAAGAACACCAAGATTGATAGCAACCACCAGGAACTGGGAAGAGGCAAAGAAGGATGCTCCACTAACCCTTCAATGAGAGCAGGGCCCTGCTGACTCCTTGATTTCCGACTCCTGGCCTCCAGAACAGTGAGAAAATATGTTTCTCTGGCGTGAAGCCATCCAGTTTGTGGTACTTTGTTAGGGCAGACCTAAGAAACTAAGAGAATTAACCATGAAAAAGTACCAAAATCAAGATGCGAACAAATATACTATGGAAGCACTAACAGAATAATAATTACCATTATGGTGATAGTTTAAATCAATCACATATCAAAGAAAAGTACCTTACCATTTAGACAAAAAGAAGACTACCCCACGAAATGGATGACACATATTTTGGTGGGAGACAAAAAACAGATTTCCCAAGTACACAGCATAAGCAGCAAGGACTCAGGTAGAACACTGATCTTAGTAGCACTGAACCCCTGGGGACCATGTCTCCTTATTGCTAAAATAAGGTCAACAAAATCCTTGTTGTGTTTATTTGATGTAGATTTCCTTTTCACATAGATATTCTAAAGGTCAAATGTCTTGAGGAAATGGCCAGTAAACTGTGAAGTTCTTTGCAGACATAAATCATTATTATTAACAATCATAAGGTTGGTTTTGTTCTTTAATAGCATTGAAATTTGAAAGAATAATTCCAGGGAAGTTGTTTGGAACTGATAGCTCTTTAACCTGTTATTGTTTGTTCAGCCCAGATCTAAGACCTAATAAATGTGCAAAGTATGTACAAATGGATATTAGCAATCAAAAAAGAGAAAACATTTACAATTAAAAGTCAATTTACCTCTACAAGCAACAATATGTTTCACAAATAAAAAATCTACATCATGGAGCAAACACATGACACTATAAGATTAGGCATAGGGAATTATGTGTTAGAATTGTATATAAATACAAAGAATATGCAAACAGATATAATTACACAAAAATGCTATTACTCATGTATTATAGAATTATTGAGTATAGTATATATGTTTTTTCCTGAGGTAGTCTCTAAAAAACCATGAAATACCATTGATCTCAACAATCCTGGTAAAGAAAATATAATACATCATCTCATATCTCGGGTAAAATGCCATACACATTCTTTTGCCCATCAATGACACTCATCACCTTATTTCATACATTTTAGCTGCCTAATAAATATTTTTGACTACATTTATAAGTATGGTTAAGAACTGGGCTTTGGTATTCCAGAATAATACACACCACTCCTACTCCCAAGGAAACAAAGAATACATTTCCTGAAGACTACTCGTATATCTTGCTTATTACCGTGTTAAATCAGTTTTCCACTTCTTCAAAAATTTTAAGAACCAGATTGAAAGAGGAAACAGACTCAAGATTTCTCAAGAGGATTTGCAGATGACGTGATTCTATATAGAAAACCCTAAAAACTCCATCAAAAAACTATTAGAACTAATAAATGAATTCAGTAAAGTTGCAGGGTACAAAATTAATATACAGAAACATGTTGCATTTCTGTACAATAACAAAGTTTTACAAAGAAAAATGAAGAAAACAATCCAAATTACAACTGAATCAAAAGAATAAAATATCTAGGAATAAATTTAGCCAAGGAGGTGAAAGACCTATACTCTGAAAACTGTAAGACAGTGATGAAAGAAACTGAAGACAACACAAATAAACGGAAAACTATAACATGTTCATGGACTGGAAAAATTAATATTGTTAAAATGTTCATATTACTCAAAGCAATCTACAGATTCAATGCAATCCCTATCAAAATACCAATGGAATTTTTCACAGAACTAGAACAAATAATCCTAAAACTTGTGTGGAATCACAGAAGACTCTGAATAGCCAAAGAAATCTTGAGAAAGAAGAACAGAGCTGGAGACATCATGCTCCCTGATGTCAAACTGCACTGCAAAGCTACAGTAATCAAAACAGTATGGCCCTGGTACAAAAACAGATGCACAGGTCAATGGAACAGAGTAGAGAGCCCAGAAATAAACCCATGCTTATTTGGTCAATTATGCTGCAATAAAGGAGGCAAGAACATACCATGGGGAAGAGACAGTCTCTTCAATAAATGGTGGTGGGGAAACTAGAAGCCAAATGCAAAAGAATGAAACTGGATCATTTTCTTATATCATACAAAAATAAATAAAAAATGAATTAAAGACTTAAGTATAAGACCTGAAACCGTAAAACTCCAGGAAGAAAACATGGGCAGTCAGCTCTTTGACATCAGTCTTAGCAATATTTTTTTGGATCTGTCTTGTCAGGCAAAGGAACAAAAACAAAAATGAACAAATGGGACTACATCAAACTAAAAAGCTTTTGCATAGCAAAGGAAAGCAACAACAAAATGAAAAGGCAATCTGCTGAATGGGAGAAGATACGTACAAATGATATATTTAATGAGGGGTCGATATCCAAAATATATAAAGAACTCATACAACTCAATATCAAAAAAACCAAACAATTCAATTAAAAAACGGACAGAGGGGCCAGCCCGGTGGCATAGTGGTTAAGTTTGCACCCTGTGCTTCAGTAGCTTGGGGTTGGCTGGTTCAGATCCCGGGCATGGACCTACACACCACTTACCAAGCCATGCTGTGGAAGGCGTCCCACATATAAAATAGAGGAAGATCAGCACGGATATTAGCTCAGAGCCACTCTTTCTCAACAAAAAGAGGAGGATTGGTGGCAGACTTCCTCAAAAAAAAAAAAAAAAAAAATGGACAGAGGACACGAATAGACATTTTTCCAAAGATGACATACAAATGGCCAGACACATGAAAAGACATTCAATATCACAAATCATCAGGGAAATGCAAATCAAAACCATAATGAGATATCACTTCACACCTATCAGAATGGTTATCATCAAAAAGACAACAAATAATGTCTTGCAAAGGATGTGGAGAAAAGGGAACCTTTATGCACTGTTGGTAGGAACATAAATTTGTGCAGTCACTATGGAAAACAGTAGGGAGGTTCCTCAAAAAATTAAAAATAGAACTACCATATGATCCAACAATTCCACTTCTGGACATGCATCTGAAGAAAATGATAACACTTTGAAAGGACATATGCGCTCCCATGGTCATTGCATTATTTACAATAGCCAAGACATGGAAACAACCTAAATGTGCATCCATAGATGAATGGATAAAGAAGGCATGATATGCATACACAATGGAATATTACATAGCCATAAAAAAGAATGAAATCTTGCCATTTGTGACTAGAGAGTACTATGCTAAGTGAAATAGAAAGAAACAAATATCATATGGTTTCACTTATACATGGAATCTAAAAAACAAACAAATGAACCGACAAAACAAACCAGAAACAGACTCATAGATTCAGAGAAAAAACTGGTAGTCACCAGAGGGGAAGGGGTTGGGTACAGGCAAAAATAGGTCAAGGAGGTTAAGAGGTACAAACTTCTGGTTATAAAATAAATGGGTCACAGGGATGTGGTGTGTAGCATGGAGAATACAGTTGATAATATTGCAACAATTTGGTGTGGTGACAGATAGTGGCTCGACTTATTGTGATGATTATTTTGTAATGTATAAAAATATCGAGTTACTATGTTGTACACCTGAAACTAACATAGTATTGCATGGCAATAATTCAATTAAAATAATATCTCTCAGGAGAAAATTGAATTTAATTAGTACTTATTGAGAAATATGTAATATTTTAAAACAATTGTGTGGTTCACAAAAAGGAAAGAAGAATATATGGCTACATATAAATGTTTGTTAGTTTTCATTACAGTCAACATCGTAGTCAATTGCCTCTTGAATTCAGATTGTTTTGAAACCCAAATAAGTGAATGATATTCATAACGTCCAAACAGGCTTTCTTACCTGACCTCAGCCTCAGACCTCCCCTCAAAAACCATGCTTCTTTTACTATGAGCCCACATTGTTATGTCAGTCCAGCTAACTCTCTTGTCTAGCAAAAGCCCACTTACTAAACAGGACAAAAATGACAAATGAAAGCCTTTCCTTGCCCTACAAACCCTGCCCTCTGCATGCTGTCTGCCCACCCACAGACCCCCCTTCACTGCCATCCACCCACATACGTTCCTCAGACTGTGCGACTCTCTCATCTTTATAGCAGATTCTCTCTTGAAGGTCATGAGCATCGTCCTCCTCATCAGCTCTGAAGTCCACTTCCCAGTCCTCAGGCATCTCACTTCTCCGCGATGCTTGAGGTTCCTAAAACCTACTCCTCCTTCACTCGCAGTGTTTCCATCTACTGCCCTAACTGTCCTCTCCCAGCCTCCTCGCTGCTTCTCTTCCTACAACTTATTCTCTGAAGGTAAGTTCCCGCCAGTGCCTGTCGTCAGCCCTCTTCTTACACTCAGTGCCTCAGAGACTCTCTGCTCTTCTGTAGTCTTGATCTCTATCTTTACTTGAAAAGCCACAGACCAAACTGCCTGTGAGATTATTTTCAAAAGGATGTATATTGTCTATTTGGCAATAACTTTAAAATATTTCAGTATAAACAGTGTTGTGTCAATATGTATATAAGTTAATTTTGCTCTATTTGGGTTGCTTTGCAAGTATTTGAAACATTAATCAGCAATCCATAATCTATATAGTAACTACAGCAAATACTTTAAATACCATTATCTAAATTGCATAGGCTTATCTGTATGAATTATGCCAGAAATAATTTTTTACTGGTGAAATAAATAATATCCATGAAAGATTTCCTAGAGCCCACTGTCCTTGCATGATGAGGTGTAAGATATAGGAAGCCAGCAATGCAGCAACATGACAGCTTTATGTAGGCTCATGCTAGAGCTCTGTTTTGCCTTATTTCTACCCCCCAACCCCTCTCCCATCTTCTGTTCCCTGCCCCCACTCACCTCATCTATCCTCTCTCCTCCCCCAACCCCCATCCCAACTACAAAGGAGGACTCTATTTCCTGACCTGACTAGAAATGTGGCCACTCCTCTGTCAGATTACCATTGCATCCATCTCTGAGTTAACCTTTCACATAAAGTGCCCATCAGAATGCATAAGATAGAGTGGTGATGCCTCATGCTTATAAACATCTCTGTGACATGGTTTCTTCCTGCTTGCTAGTGAGGTTTTCCCTTTGGGAGGATTTCAGTCTGATAGTTGCTTTAATCGCAACTATCTGTGCTATAATAAGATATAAACACTTAATGAGGTTGTGGTACAGTCAGTCAGGTTGTAGTTGAGAATACGCATAGCCCCTACCTATCAGTCAGTTGCTAGGGGTCCCTGACCATTGTTGAAGGACTGAATTGGCTTAGGTCAGCTCACAAATGCGATCAAAACTTCACTGATATTGAAGTCACGTGGCTGAGGTCACCCAGTTTTCCTTCTCTATCCCTCCCAAATGCCCGACACTTCGGGTTTCATATTTCCTTCCCCTCCCCGTCTGGAAGGATCATATGCCTTCTCTCTCCTCCACTCTGCATCTTAGATCAGTTCCGCATTGGTCCTGCCGTTCCCATTAGGTTCCACCATCCATTCCTGTGATGGGTTGCATTGTGTCCCCCACAGCGATATGTTGAAGTCCTAATCTCTTATACCTGTGAATGTGACTTATTTGCAAACAGGACATTGCACGTGTAATCAAGCTAAGAGGAGGCCGTTAGAGTGGGCTCTAATGCAATATGACTCGTGCTTTTATAAGAGGAGGAGGAGAGACAGAAGACAGACACAGCGGAGAAGATAACCACTTGAAAACAAAGGCGGAAACTGGAGTTATGTTGCCTCAGGTCAAGGAACACCTGGGACTCTCAGAGCTGGAAGACGTAGGAAGGATCCTCCCCTAGAGGCTTTGTAGGGAACACGGTCCTGCCGACACTGCAAAATTCTGAGAGAATAACCCTCTGCTATTTGAAGCCATCCAGTTTGCACTGTGCTATGAAAGCCCTGGGAAACTGACACACTTCCCAACATTATTGATCCTGTTTAGTCCTCAGATCCAACTGGTGCTCAGTAACTGCTTGGCTTACAATGACTAATCATTGGTGGCTTCAAGGCTCTGGTCCCATTTACGTCCTCTTCATCCTTTGTGTTGAAATGAGATTAGTCTTCCTGTTGCACAGCTTTGACTCCTATTGTTATTCTCTTGATCAAAATCCTTGAAGATTATCGCTTACATTCACAACAGTCAAAACCCTGAGCATGGGCCTCCCAGAACCAACACCAGCTCTCCAGCTATGTCACCTACTGCGCTGCCTTGGACCCTTTCCTTAATACTGGAGTCTCTCTGCCCTTCCCCATAGAGCCCTCTACTTTCTCACCTCTACCCCACACTGTCCCTGGCCTGAACTGCCCTTTCTTCCATCTCCACCAGATAGACCCAACTCACATGCCATTGCTTATGTGATGGCTTTTATAACCTAGTCTCTCAAATAGGGATGTGCATCTCCCTGCTTCATAAGACCATATGTATGTGTGTTTGGTTCTCTATTACAAAACTTAAAATTCTGTGTTAGAGTGAATTGTGAACATAAAGGTTTTCATTTTTGCATACTCTGTGTTGTCTTGTGCAGAGACTGGCATATCATGTAATATTGGTTGGATTCAACTGGGAAAAAATAAATCGTGGGTTGTCTCTGTAAGAGTCAATAGGCACATATTCCTGCAATAGCCCCCATCCTCCCTATCAGAAGGCGTCCACTGACACTCGCACACTCAGGCCGATCCTTTAACTGGCTTGTTACCAAGCAAAAGATCATGCATCAGAGAGAGAAACTACACTCGTGCAATTGTTTCCCTTTGGTAACATGATCACTCTGTGTGTATGTGTGTGCACACATGCACACTCTGGTCACTACTTTTGTTTTCCTTCTCAACTTTTCTAAGTGGAAAAAGGGAATATGTGAGAGTGTGTGTCTACATACATATTTGTTTTTATTGACACATTAACAAATGTCAACTCACCATACACCTAAGATAAGATAGACACATCTTCTTCCTTTTTCAGCAAATTTTCAGAAATACTCCCTCTAAAAGTAGGAAATGGAGGCTGTATCATAACGTAATCTCTTACCTTGGAATTCTTTTGCTACTGTCACACCAGAGCACACAATTGATACAATTTAATATTTTTGTGACTTCTGATAACAATTTGGTAATGCTGGATCAGGACTGAGGAGTGGAACGCCATTCTATAGGAGTCCTTCCATTCTTCAAGTGCTCCAGCATCCTCAGTCACTGTATGCAGCTGATTAACTGGGCTTAGCAGACTTTCTTTTATTTTTTTTCTTTTCTTTTCAAGGAAGATTAGCCCTGAGCTAACATCTGCCACCAAGCCTCTTTTCTTTTTTTTTTTTTTTTTTGCTGAGGAAGATTTGCCCTGAGCTAACATCCATGCCCATCTTCCTCTACTTTATATGTGGGATGTGTGCCACAGCATGGCTTGACAAGCGGTGCGTAGATCTGCCCCTGGGATCCAAACTAGTGAACCCTGGGCCACTGAAATGGAACGTGCAAACTTAACCACTACACTACCAGGCCAGTCCCTAGACTTTCCCTTCTAAGTTCTATTGTTGCTTCTGGCACTATGAATTTATCTGGGCTCAGCTGATCAATGAACTGTTTCAGATGCTCAAAGTAAAAGGCTTTAATGTAAGAACTATTTTACTATTTTTCTAGAAAGAATAAAAATGAAAAATAACTGTTGTGCAAGATCCAGGCAATGACTAGGAGTGAGGAAAAAGTGTTCACAAATGTGCTTTCAAAAAATAAAATCTTGTGATAGGCACTTTTATTACAAAAGTCAGTGCCCAACATTGACCAAGTAACATCACTTGCAAAAGTAAAAGTGAATCTCAAAAAAAGGCAATTTAGTGTAGGTCATGCAAGTTCTAGAAATATGAAATGCTATGTGAGATAGAAACATTTATTCTGGTTTGCCTTAATAAAACCATAGACTGTAAGTTGTAGTGACTAATGTAGAATGGCTTTTAAGTTAGTTTCTAATCACTGAGTAGTTTGACCTGAAAATTTTGTAGTTTCTCCTTTTCAACACCTATGTTTATCAGTTTAGAACTGCATCTATACTTATTAATTTAGAACCACATTCCTCATTTCTGCCTAACATTTGGATATTTCTAAAAAAATTAAGGATTTTGGAAGATGCAACATCACTACATCCATCAACAATCTTAGCGGAATACATAAGCATTCAGAATTCTGTGTTAACATTGACTTCTTAGTCCATAATTATTATTGTTTTATTATTGATTTGTCCCTCTCCTACGTCTGATTTCTAAGTCACTAAAAGTCAAACTGTAAAAGAGAAACAGTTACACTAACCAATGGCCATTAATTGATATTTACTCTTAGCATTCACCTTCAAGGGTTATCTTGAAAATGATGTAGCTATCATCTTAAGGGAGCATTCTTGAAAAAGCCAATTTTAAGTGTTATTTCAGTTCTGTAGACCAATTGGAAATCCATAATTTTAATTGATTTATTCAGATATTTATATCATATATACCAAATACCAAGAATGACTCTTTCATAATTTTGATCTGGTTTCCAAATTGGGACATTTTGTGTATCTTCTTTTTAGTGCCTATGCAGGTGTATCTTGGTTTATGATTCTGTTTGTTGCATATTTTCAGTCTCCTTTTATTAAATTGCAATTCTTGACCCTTAGGTACGTTAGGTTTCAAAAATCGTTTCTTCAGCTATGCATAAATACAGAAAATTCTGCTACCTATCTTTTCCACTTTTTCTTTGCAATGAATATAATAAAAATATATTCTTTTGACAAAATAAACTTAAAGGTGATGAAGTTCTTTGAAAATGAAAACAATGAGACGAAGAAAAAAATGGGAAGGAAACAAATTACTGCCTGTTAGGAGTAAATAAACCGCTTCGCAAAATACTAGAATTTAAAATTAACAAAATGGAACTGGTATTTCCAAAATGAACATATGTTATCTTACCCTTTAATAAATTGGTGTTAGTATCAACAGCAAAAAAAATGGAGCAAATGCTTATTCAAAACCAAAGCCAACTAGAGACTAGACAAAATAGACTCAGAGTAATGCAAAAAAGACACAGGATTTGCTGTCGTCAGTGTTAAAACAGGAAAGACAGTTAAGCGTCGATTTCAGGACCTGTAAAATTGCACATGGAGAAGTATTATTGGGGTAGATATAATATAACTGAGGTAAATAATAAAATGATAGATGTTTCCCTGTTCTTTCTTAAAGAATATCTTTTACTCAAAAATCTCATTAAATGGGTTCAAGGAAACAGCACACAGAGCTCTAACAAACAAACCTCAAGATTGCACAATCTCTCCTGTATTTAAGATCTACTCCCAAGCAGAACAGAGAGTTTGCCAACCACCTGATACGGGAAATTGATAACGTATTGAAAAATGAATCAACATTATGGTTGGTCTCAAAGATTTAGGAAACACAAGAATACATCTATATTGTGCCTTACCCACCACAAACATGTATAATCAGTGATATTTGAACCTAGATGCATACCTCTCTAAAAATACAGATATTATATACAAATGCTACCAAGAAAACTAGCAGGGACTAGGAATAGAACTGAAAATCTTACAAGTAAGTTTTGGGGGTTTTACTGTGAGGAAGTGGCCCTGAGCTAACATCTGTTGCCAATCTTCCTCTTGTTTTTTTTTTTTTCTTCTCCCCAAGGCCCCAGTACATAGTTGTATATCTTAGCTGTAAGTCATTCTAGTTCTTTTATGTGAAACGCCACCACAGCATGGCTTGATGAGCAATGTGTAGGTTCACGCCCAGGATTGGAACCAGCGAACCCCAGGCCACTGAAGCAGAGCATGCCGACCTAACCACTTGGCCATCAGGCCAGCCTCAAGATTTTTTTTCTTTAGTCAGCAATATATATTTTTTTAAAGATTGGCACCTGAGCTAACATCTGTTGCCACTCTTCTTTTTTCTCCTTCTCCCCAAAACCCCTCAGTACATAGCTGTGTATCCTAGTTGTGAGTGCCTCTGGTTGTGCTATGTGGGACGCTGCCTCAGTGTGGTCTGATGAGCGGTGCCATGTCTACGCCCAGGATCCGAACCAGTGAAACCCTGGGCTGCCGAAGCAGAAGCCGAGCATACAAACTTAACCACTCGGCCATGAGGCCGGCCTCAGCAATATTTTCTATGGTTGGTTTTTTTCTTTTCCTTTTTTTTTAACCAGTTCAAGGTATGACTGACAAAAAGCTGTGCATATTTAAAGTGCACAACTTGGTGAGTTTGGAGACAAGTATACACCTGTGAAACCATCACCACAATCTACATCATAAACATAGCTCCTTCAGAATCCTCCTTGTGCTCTATTTTATGGTGATGATGATGATGATAAGAACATTTAAGATATATCCCCATAGCAAATGTTTAAGTACACAGTACAGTATTGTCAAAAATAGGCACGAGTCCACACAACAGATCTCGAAGATTTTCATCCTGCAGGACTGAAACTTTACACCCTTTGACTAACACCTCTCCATTTCTCTCTCCCCTGGCCCCTGGCAAACGCCATTCCAAGCTCTGCTTCTATGGATTTATTTATTTATTTTTTGAGGAAGATTAGCCCTGAGCTAACATCCACCGCCAATCCTCCTCTTTTTGCTGAGGAAGATTGACCCTGAGCTAACATCCATGACCATCTTCCTCCACCTTATATGTAGGACGCCTGCCACAGCATGGTTTGATAAGTGGTGCTAGGTCCACGCCAGCAAACCCTGGGCCGCTGAAGCAGAGCATGTGAATTTAACCGCTACCCAACCAGGCGGGTCCTGGAGTAGATTATTTTAGATTCCTCATCTAACTGGTATAATGTAGTATTTGTCCTTCTGTGTCTGGCTTATTCCATTTAGCATAAAGTCCCCCAGGGTTGATCTTAAAGTGATGTTTATTTCCAAACTAAAGTTTGCTCAATCTTAGAGGAACAATCCCTAACATTTTAACAATTAAGGAGTTCCTTTATTATTCCAGGAACTTCATGGTTTAAAAGGTTTTTAATTTTCCTCTCAAGAAAAATTGTATTTAGAATTAATTCATTTTCCATTATATTAATCAAAGACAAATTTCACTAAAACGACAGTAAACACAGCACATGGTCAATACAGACACAAATGGCTTGTTTAATTAAGTCTTGTTTACACTGAAATACTTAAAGGATCTTGTGTGCACTTAGGATCCTGAGAGCCAGTGTCACAGACCATTTGACTAAGAATCAAGAAATCCTGCTATAAATCTTAGTTCCTATATTTACTGCCTGTGAGTCCTTAAAAAAACCACTTCAGCCCTCCTCAGGAACATCAGTCTCTACATCAGCAAAGTTAAAGAAAGGATATCACCATGCCAATATCATAGGGCTATTGTAAGGATTGAAATTTTTTAAAAAAGAATATGTTTTACAACATATATAAACACAAAACACATATCAGTATTAAAAGTTTCAGTACTTTGATTAATATTTCTGTCATGTATACAGACCATAAATTATTGGATCCTCCAAAAGTAATGGTGAAAGGGACTCGTGCATTTTTTTCCCAGCAAGGAGGCTTGCAAAGGAGCTACAGGCTATGCAGTGTCGGGGAAATGCAGAACCATACAGTGCATCACAGGAGAAAAAGTCAGAAAGTACCCACCGTTAAGAATCCAGAATCACCATAAGCAGACAACCCTTCTGATGTAGCATTTTGCCAATAAAAGTAACAATAGCAAAGATGTCCTATGAACACAAAGCATTGTTATTAGTAATTATGGTAGTAAAATCAGTAGTAATGGTGGCATTCATGAGGTAGGGATAAGAAACAGAAAAACGAAGATGTTCATATTCAAATATGCAAATAAATACTAACATAATTTGATCTAAATTTGATTCACGCTCATAGTTATGAATTTATATTATGAACAAAAACTATGAATCTATGTATGAATAAAGGAAAATTAGTGTGAATTAAAAGACTAAAAGGAAAATGTAGCTTCAAAATACTTAAGTACTTAGTCAACAAAGATTTGAGCACACACTATGCACAACTCTGTTCTAAGCACAAGTGGATCAAAATTTAAATAAAAAATAACATCTAGCTCTGACAAAGGGAAATGGCTATCTCACATTTTTCTGATAGATAAATGAATGGCTACATCTTTTTTGAAAAATATTCTGGAAATATCTTTTTAAATTAAAAATAAATATAGCCTTTGACTTGGTGGTTGCCCTTTTGTGAGCTAGCCTACGGAAATAAACATAAGATATATGTATATTTATTGAAGTATTTTTTTCTGGTAGAAAAATGATAACAGTAAGAACTACAACAAATCTAGAAAAATATCTGATATTCATCAAGCAAATAGATAAAAAGCTTGAACGTTAAAAATAATGAGTTGGCTCTATATATACTGACCTAGAAGGAAGTCTATGATATATTGCTAAGTGAAAAAAGGAAGTGGAGAGATTTGAGGAGTTCTGCTTGAGCTTCTGATTAGGAATTTTTGCTTCAAAAAACTTTATATAAGCAATAGCTGCTTGTTTTAGTTTTTTCATGGGATAAAAATACAGAATTTTGAAAAACAACAACAAAGAAGACATTGAAATTACTTAGAGTTTGCATTCAAGCAGCTTAAAATAAATAGATGAGAGGCCTTTAAACAATGAACTCTAAGACAAGTTAAAGAGAAAAAGCACTCAGTAGGAGGCACTCTCTCGAGATTTCCAAAACACGTGAAAATGTCCTGGAGACCGAGGGGTGGTTAAAACTGAGCTGGAAAGGATTTGGCGTTGGATTGGATTTTGTCATACTCTTCCAAGAACATTCTAGAACAAATGAAGCCAGAAGCAGGGCTGGGGATATCTGAATGAGGCAAAATGAGACTGGATTGAAAGATTCATTTATTTCCTTTGCTCTGTCCAAGTGACCAGATCTGATCAAGTCAAGATGACACTAGTTCCCACCCAACTTGAAGTCTTGGAAATTGAGCCCATTGAAATATTTGGTTATGTCTAATTTTGCTGTAATTTTGTACATGTAGCCTAAGAGTGTTAAAATAATCTAAAGGAGAAAACAAAGACATTAATTAGCATTTCTAAATAAATTTTGCTGAGCTATAATCTTAATTAGGTAATATTCTAGATATGTTGAAAAGATAATTTAGTAACAGAAGAAATGCTTATTAACAATTAATCTTGAAAAGATACAATATCCTCAGAAGTCTTACGGATACAGATGGCACTCTTGTGGTGGGATCATAACAAAATGCTAAATAAGCCAATTTGTATATGATCTTTGTCTCAAGTAATAGAGACTTTGTCTTTGTAGGATTCTGATTTCCAAAATTACCGCCCATGCAGACCTGAACATCATTCCGGCAACTACTTAGCACTCACATAGCTTTCACAGTAACAGATGGCAACAATAAACAAATCTGCATATCAAACACTTACTGATACAACTATAAGCCAGCTAAGAAAATTAAAACCTAAGCAAAATAGGTAAGTAAAAATAAAGATTGGTTAAGTTCCCAAATACAGTAAAAAATAAGCCCTAGAAAAACTCTTAAAATGGCAACAGTTCTAAGCTTTGTGAAAGCACAAATTAAATCAAGTAAAAATGTCTCCATTTTTAATTAAACTTCAATCAAAGCTTCTTAAGCATGAATGGAGTGGAGAACTAGGTGTTGAGATCCCAAGGAACGTACGTAGATAGTGGCCAAGTGGGACTCAGGCTTGACATCTTGGTGGCATCTACATTTAACCTAATGTAGCTAATCAAACAACATTTATCAAAGGAAGAGTTTCTTTCTAACAATACAATAATCCTTTCCTACACATTTTTAGTATCCAAGAACCTAAGAGTCAACATATCTAGGTAGATTGTCACTTCTTGATCTACCAAGAGATTCAAAAATATCTACAGATTGTTTTTCCTTTCCAGAGTATGCGAATGTCATTTATTTATTTATTCCTTCTTTATTACACAAAATATGTGAATCACTTTTTTTTTTTAATCAAATAAATCTTCAACACTTCATGCATCCCTATTCAAATTACAAAACTATATATACAAATAACAAAGACCTGCAGTATACGATGTTCATTCCAACTTTCAAGTAAGTTATTACTAGTGTGAAAGTCACAGGACTTAAGCTTTGGATCACTGGAGAGACACTAGCCAAAATCCTCTTAGATTCTCTAAATGTTGTATATGAATGTTTGAAACACAGTTTTCACTGATAGTATGATGCAGGAGATACGCTGCCTACCACGTGTAAGAGACATAAAGAGAACTTCAAGATTTCTATGCCAATTGCTCTAAAAAGCTGGTAAACAAGGTTGTTCTCTCAAGTTTACCTTGATGCTAAGATACCATCTCCATTGTGGTTGAAATTGGTTTATATACTATACAATGTCGAATAATTCACCTTCACAATAAAACAAGAGAAGATCGCATCAAGTGTTTAGGCAGATGTACCACAGGATGCAAGCAGACTAGGAAATATACTTTTTAGACATCTGGAAAACTCTCCCAGTTTTGTACCTAAAAACATTATCAAAAGATCTGGAAGGAGAAATCCAAAATTATTGCTTTCTGGTGACTTTGCTTCTAAAACGATAACATATACAAATAACAAACGATCATTTTTCAGAATGAGTCATACATTTATGAGCTCTGGACTGAGCTCACATATCACCCTACCCTATGCAAGCCTGCACAAGGTCGCTGTCCATGTGTCAGCCTATCTCATTAATTGCTTTCACAGCCAAGGATTCTTAAAGAAAAGTCTGTGCTCACCCTCTCCCCATTCTGACCTCCATTCATCTCTCAACATCTGCTTTCTTGGAACCCTTCGGATACCACTCTGTAAAGTCCTTCAGACCACTTCGCCTCGGTCCTTTGTGTCCTTTCCTCTGCTTCGTCTTTACAGGCGAATGATTCCCTAGGGCTTTGTCTTTGGTTCAACTCTTTTCTTAGGGCACCTATACAGGCTCCACGGAGGAATCTCATCTACACTGCCCCAAACACAGTGACTCCTAACTCTTTATCTCCAGCCAAGTTCTCTTTCTAGTCTCAGACCCTGTGTGTCCAATTGATACTGGGAATATCCCCCTGGAGTCCCCTAAGAACTTCAACCTCAACAGTTCTAAAACCAACATCATCAACATCTTCCCTTCCACTACCCCTCCACATCTATTTACAGTCCTGTGTTTCTCATCCTGACTAATGGGAACATTTTCTTGACCAAGGATGCATACTCAGTGATCGAAAAGCTTGAAGTCATGGAAAATAGGAGACATTTTTTATTCATATTTGAATCCCCAGCATGACATGACAGAGAGTGGATGATCAATAAATGCTTCTTGAATGCCAAATGTAGTCTAGTGGTTAAGATCCAGCACTCTCACCACCATGGCCCAGGTTGATTTTCCGCTCACAGAACCACACCCTCTGTCTGTCACTTGTCATACTGTGGTGGCTGTGGGTGGCTATGTGTTGCTGTGATGCTGAGAGCTATACTCACCAGTACTTCAGATACCAACAGGGTCACCCATGGTAGAAAGGTTTCAGCAGAGTTTCCAGACTAAGACATGAGGAAGAAGGACCTGCCCACTCACTTCTGAAAAACTTGTCCATGAAAACCCTATGTATACCAGTGGAGCATTGTCTGATACAGCACCAGAAGATGAGAGGATGGAGCAAAAATGGCAGGGTTCTGCTCTGCTGTACACAGGGTCACTAGGAGTTGGAATCAACTCGAACAGCACTAACAACAAATGAATGAGAAACAATAAGTGAATTTTATAATGAAAGGCTTTGAAGCATAGACACTATCCCAAAATAGAACAAGAAACAAAAATGTGGAACATTCGGACTTAAAAAAGCCTTTCTGCTTTTTTAGAAACTGGAAGACAAAAACTGTGCCTGTGTAATATTAAGCTTGTAGGGAATGTCTCTGAGACCTGTAGCAATTAATACTCAATGAGCATTTGTCTAATGATTTCATGAATTAACTCATTTGTCGAAAAGCTCTGTTTTATACTTTAACCCAATAATTGAATGACTAACATTAAGACTTTCTGATATTTGATATTTCTTAACTAGTTATTTCTAATCAACAAAAAAAGGGTGAAATAGCCTATCAAAGTCAGAAGAGTATGGGCTTTGGAATCTTTAAGACTTGGACGTATGTCCTAGTTGTGACCCTAATTTCTGTAAGACTTCAGGCAAGCTGCTTATTGTCCTGAGCCTCAGTTTCTTCATCTGTAAGTGGGTTTAATTATTTTCATCTTGCACGTCCTGATTTCATCTCAGAAAATTTCAGAGGTGTGCCTGGGGATTGCCACACTAGATACAATACACAGCAATGGAACAAGAACATGGATTTCAGATTGGGAGCCCTTAAAACAGGAGATTTCAAGCCTTCTTGTAAGGGCTCATTCACATCAGAACCAGAATCTCTGGGAGTGCATCAGGAATTGGCATTGTCATCAAACTCTAAGTTAACTTGATGCACACAAACCAAACATTTGAGGACCACCGCCTTGGGCAAGGGCAGTCATATGTACTTTATATTTTTTAAAGTGCCTTCAAACACATTCATACATCTGATTCTTACACGGCAGGGAATCATCGATCCGTTCATTCATTTATTAAACCGGTAGTGACTGAGTGTCGGGCATTGTGTTGGGTGCTGGGCAGTAGAATGGGAAATAAAACGAGACATTCCTCAGTTATGGAACATATGATTTGCATGACAGACCTTACTCAAATATTAACTCAATAAATCTAAAGTTACATTGTGCCACACGTTAGGGAGGAGACACACATATTACTGTGAAATATTCATCTTGGTTGCATTGGCAAGGAAATCATGGTTGAGAAAGGTCAAAGTACATCTTAAATCAGCCTCATTGACTGTGAACAAAAATAGTGAAAAACTGGATTGGTTTTAAGATGAGCATTCTACCATCTGTGAGACTGTTCTTATCAAATTCTGGCCTCTATGTGTGCAGACAACAGAGAGCAGCAATGTTCCCAGAAGGCTCACATGTGATGAGCTGACCTTGAATTGCTGCAATCTATGAGTCCCAAAACAAAGAAAAATCCCAAGGATAGCCTGAGACAGAGCTTCAAAGCTGTGGCAGGGCCAAGGTCTAGAGATAAACAAAGGGCAGACAGGCCAGCATCACAGAGAGCAACCAAAAATAGAATGTTCTCAAGCACTCTCCTTCATTGTTGGTAGATTTTCCCTTCCTGCGAAATTCGACAGGATAAAATTTGTAAAGTCTCACAATTATATACATCCTTAGGCCCAGAAATTCCACTTCTAGGAATTAAAATTTCAAACATATGCTCAAAATATAATGGTTCAATATGTTTTATTTTGAAATGCTATTTATAATTTTAAAAATCAGAAACAACTTAGATGTCTAACAGTGAAAGAATATTTAAATAAGTATGGTCTAGCCATAAATTTGAAAGTATGCAGCTCTTAAAAAACATAAGGGTTTTTAAGACATAACATGCTCACTGCATTTTAAATGGGAAAAAGTATACACATGATTTGATCTGAATTTAGAAAAATACCAGCACAATAGCTGTGTGTGTTTATGTGTGCCTCTGCCTGTTGTAGATGTGTGCAGGTATATACAACAAAACGCACAAATATACTCACATTGACCAACCCTGCACTTTAATTTTATTCTACCTTTCTGCATTGTCCCTGAGTCTTCATCTATAATAAAAAGGAAAAGAAAAACAAGGGCAGGTGTTTATTAAGAAACAAAACAAAACAACTTTCTTCTGAAGAACCACATCTTTTCTGGCTGACCCAGAGGCTCAGGGACTGAGGTGAGCACAGTAACAGGATTCTCCAAGAGCAGCTGCAATGATGAAATTAATGAAGAGTAATTTTCAACTGTGACCTGGGCAGTAAGAATCCAGAAGAACAAGATGGTCTTTGAAAAAAGCAGTAATTTCTTTCAGAAGCCTAGTAGCATCATATATATATATATATTACAAACATCACTCATAGATTAAGAATTAAGATTACTTTAAAAATCTTGTTTGAATAGTTTTGGGACAAAGTGACCATAATAATATGGACATATTTATTAGGATGGAATAAACATCAAACTATGTCTGGACTTCAGTCAGGATATATTTCTTTAAAGACTCATCTCATTTGTCTCTCTCTGTTTTTCATTCATGTAACTTACTGCTTTCGTGTGTTCTATCCTAATTGGGAGAGTTGGACTATGTCAGTATATTAGCTACATTCTCTTATATGAAGCCAACACGGGATACCATGACATCAGGAAAACGCAACATAAGATCCCAGATTCATAAATGAGGTCCCTCTGGGAGTCTTCAGGTGGTGACAGGTTGACAAGGCAGTATCTGAGCTTGCCTACCGCCTAATGGAGTGATGCGGGACACTTTCACATCAGGTCTACTGAGCCCCATGGATCCTGGGGGGAGATGCACAGGCTGCCCTCCCAGCTGGTGGCCATCTGCCTAAGTGACAACTGCCAGATGGGAAGAAAAGTCTGAAATAGGGATCAAACATTAAATAAAGACGGATTTCTTGGAAAGCAGCATTGACATCGATTATTCATATGACATTCTGATGTCTTGGAAGTTTGAGTTTGAAATATATGGGTAGGAATTAAAAAAAGACAAATTCCTGGATGAGTATGTCTAGTGTGCTAGACATGAAATGCTTTGTGCTTCCTCTGGAAAACACACAGAACTGATTTATAAATGCACTCGTTGTTCCATTCAAACTTCAAACTCAGATAGATCAAAGAATCAATAAATAAAGTTTGTATCCACTGCCCCCCTCCCCACAATGAGATAGGGAGCACTTTGCCTCTCTCCTCATCTCACTCCCAGTTGCGGTTGATGGGAGAATTCCCCAGAGCTGTGCTCGTATGAACCTCTCACCTGAGGGTTGTCTAACTTTGGGGATTAAACGATGAGCAAAGGAAAGGATGAAAAATGATGAAAACAAGGAGGATATCTCTTTCTAGTGTTTTTATTATGGAAATGCACATGGACATATAGCCAAAATTCCTCTCGATTTTGCTGTAAACCTAAAAGTGCTCTAAAAATCATTAAGTATCTATAAAAGTAATGGTGGGAGCTACCTTAGCTCGCTCTCCGGTTGCAAGTCATGACTAGGAAGAAAAGCAAGTCATGAAAGGGACCAGAATAAATAAAAACAGAATTTTTGCTATCTTTTCTTTATCCCATTTTGAATTATATCATAAGAAAAAAAAATTTCTGTACCATCACAATTTTCACTTTAATGTTAGGTTTTGAAGTTTAGGGCAAAATTCTGGACTCAACAAACGACATTTAACTAAAGAGTTCAAATAATAGTAGTCCGTGAACGTGGACTTAAAGTGGAGTTAAGAATGGAAGTCAGAGTTAAAGAAATTGACAGACAGCTATCAATGCTCAAGTCTTCCGTTACTGTCAGAAAACAGCCAGGGGTGTTGCTTCTTAGCTGACTCTAGCAAATAGGATTCTGACTTGAGAGGTTCTCTCTGGGACAAACACATCAAGACGTCTTTGTGCTCCTCTGTGACTGTCCACTGGGATATTAACTGATACAGTGGTTTGTGGACGCTGTTTACTCCTTTTCAAGGACGGAGTCCACTTCTCCCATTTTGGCAGGCGATTGGGTCTATCCAAGCACAGGTTTTATCTAAACCGGCAGTGCTGAGATGATAACCTCCAATGAAAACTGGTATGTGCAAATTCTCCAATTTGACATTTTCTGAAGCATTTGATTTGGCTTCAACAGAACTGCCAAAAGAAGCTGTAAGTTGTTTTAAGATATTTACATTTTTATAATTCATGCCTGTATAGCTTCTTGTCTTTTCTAGTGTTTTTATTATGGAAATGCACATGGACATGTAGTCAAAAATGATACAAAGCAATCAGTGTTTATGTGGAGATTTTTTTAAAGCACTAAATCTGAAAATTAACACTCATCTAAGTTTTAAGTTCTACCATAAAAAAAAGAAAAACAAGTTCAATTTAGCTTCAATGTTCAATTGTCAGATTTACTTCTAAGAAAATAATGGATTCCAGAAGATCTGGAAATCTCTTATAATTCCTACTGAAACACGGCTATCCATCTTCTATAAGATGTAATGATTCTGGATTGGAAGTATATACAGATGTCTATGTGTTATTGCAAAGTTAAGAAATATGAAGAACAGAAAAGATAGGTAAGAGTAATTTTATAAATGGCTAGTTTTGTTACTTTTATATATGTCAAGTTGAGTGGACATAGGTCAGACAGCATTAAACATTAAACAAGCAAGTATATTCTACAAACATGGACATAGACATAAATTCTTAAAACATTCTATGGTAAGATGAAGAAAGGATGACATCATCCCCCATATAATTTTTACTGAGATGGCTAAATTAAACAGCAACTGGTCTGACAGTCTGCCAGACCTCAAAGCAACACAGAATCAACACATACTTTCAAGGGGGTTAACCAGAAAGCACTAAAAGTTGACACCTGTCTTTCTCTGTCGCTTGATATATTCTTGGGACATCCATTTACCCTTCCTGATATGGGGGAAGAGAGAGACATTACCTTCACCAACAAAAAGGGATTCATCCAGAAAATTGTAATTTTGGATGCACTTCCCTGAGTCACCACATAGTAGTTGAGTTTTGTGATTATTATAAACTTCCAAGGGCTCTGCACGTCAACATCAGCTATTCTCACCTCACTTTGGATAATCTGGGTGACTGTTGTTTTGCCAGTTTTCTCATGGCATGTCAAGTTTTCTCAAGTGCTATGCTTTAGAGAAATATTTCCTATTTTGTAGCCAAAAATTCTAACAGTCAGAAAATATTGTCAAGTTTCTGGTGAATTTTCTGATGCTGAGACTAGCTTTTATTTCGTACCGCAGCTGCTACAAATCCTTAGTGAGTATAGATAATGCAGTATATTTCACTCTTTTGACCATGTCTCCCAGGTTTCTCAAAGATAGCTACGGTTTCAAAGATTGCGCGCATTTCAGAATGCTTTCAATAGTGCCGAAGAATGTAGAGTTGGGGTGTCAGAAAAATCGCTTGTTTAGAAGCTTCATTCTGCCACTTAGCTAGGTGATTTGAACCAAGATTGCCCCACTTTTCCAGTTTCAGTTTCCTTATCTGAGAAATGGTGACTAAATGAGATAATTCATGTAAAGTGCCTAGAACAATGCCTGGCTTTTAAATGTTTCTTATTAATAATGACATTAATATCAACTGACCATAAACCGAGGTTTCTCCAGCAGCTGTGACTTTCCTAAATGTCTCATAAACTTCAATCAGCATGCAATGTAGGGCAAAGTTAAATGATGCTGTCCAACAAGTTTCTCTCCCACACATCTATAGAATAATCCAGGAGAGAAGCTGAGACTAGAGGCAATACCAACAAGTTTACTAGTACGGGTGCTCTACGTCCTTAAGAAATGTTGAGGTACTTTTAAGATACGTCACCAAGCTAAGAATTTCCTGGTCCTCTGTTAAAACACCACATACCTTTAGCAGTGCCCAACTAAATCTCATCACCAAATAAATGTATTTAAAACAGGAAAGCTGGTTAATTTATCAGCAGTTGGTCAACGGGCAGATAATGCTCCCTGCCCTCATTAATATTTGGCACAGTCAACTTTGCAGTGAAACTACCCTTCTAAACAAAAATCTAAAATCCCTACCCTACCCTGCTCCTGCCTCAGGTTAGTAGAGAAAGTCTTCCAATGCTAATCATGGTGAGCCTCCAACTTCTCCCTCTTATATTCTTTGTGTCCCAACCATCATCACACTTGGGATGCCACAACAGAGAGCCAGTTCCATTTAAAGAACTGGTGCTTAACAGTGTAATAGCTCAGTTATAAATCACTGCTGCAAGAAGTATAGAAACAACCTATATCAGTTTAAATGCTGGCTGTGCACAAATACTAACACATGAGAATAAACGTGTCAAACCATCAATAAAATATTGACAGAGTTGAAAATATAATTTTTGAAAATTTTGTACCAAAACAATCTCAAAGTAAATTGACCCAGAAAAAAATATTGGCAATTTTCTAATATACAAAGAGCTCTTATAAACCAGTAAGAAGAAAATAATTCCGTAGGAAAAAAAGAAATCATTTTTAAGAAACCATTCTATTACAAAAATAGAAATGCAAATGGCTGATAAAAAAAGTTTAGCTCTAACACGCAATAAATCAAAATAGTAAAATGGAATAGTATTTATTTACCTGATAGCAAATGGTTTAATAGAAAGAAGTATATTAAAATAGGTTGTATAATATATATTTATTTAAAATACATGAAATATTTGTTTAAACTCTCAAATTGTTAATAGATAATGAAGTTACAAGATAATCAGGAACTTAATGTTACCACTTAAGTAAAATTATGTATAGCTAAACATATTTAGAATAATAAGTGCTAAAAACATGGTTATTTTAGGACAATGGAAATTCAAATCATTTTTTTAAATTAATATTTTAAATATTATCCAGGCTAGAATCATTTTTTGAGCCTACTTGACATTTCACTTAGGATACTTATGGTTATCTCAATCTTAACACATCTGAAACCGTTCTCTGGGTCCACAACCTCCCAATCTTCATCTTTCTCTTTTTAATATACTTCTTTACATGTGACTGCTCACACTGGGAACCCAAAGGGCTAACTTGATACTTCTTTTCCCTTCTACCCTACGCTCAACCTAACACACAGTGCTGTTCACTTCAACTGAAGAATATATCTCTGTTTTGTCCATCTGTTTCCATTCCTTCTCTTATCCCACTTTTGCCAGTAACTATATAACCTCTGCACTAGAATACCAGCCACCCCCCTTGATCGCCACTAACCTATTCTTTTCACAGCAATTTACTAATCTTTTAAAAAGATGCTATGGATCATGTCAATCTCAGTATCAAACCCCATCTATGACTTGCCTTTCAGACTTCCACATGAGATGTCTTGCATACAATTAGGACCTGCAGGATTTTCCCCTAGCCTGGTCCTATAAACTAATCATATGTTAGCCGTCTTCACTGCAGTTTTGGGTCTGTAGCTATCAAAGAGGTTAACCTCTAACAATCAAGAGCTTGTGGTCCAGACCCTTCACAAATGTTGTCCACTTTGCCTGGAAGGGCATACCCCTCTCCTGCTCCTTCAGCTAACTCTAACTGAAGATGCAGGTCTCCATGGAAATGTCATTTCTCAGCAAGGCCCTCCCTGATCCTCCAATTTAAGCTAGCTTACCCACATGTTGTTATCTTCTTTTCTTGACATCCTCTGCTTTCCTAAACTTTACGATAACTTACATTTTCCTATTTGTCTGTGAAGTTACTTATAAACATTTGGCTCCCCCACACTTAGCAATATGAAGATAGAGGCTGTGTCTGTTTTCTTTACCAATGGAGACCCGGAGCTTTTCCAGTTGATAGCCAGCATTTGGTTGAGCATAGAGGTAACCCAACAAGCCAATCCAAGTAGGCAAGATACCCCGCCTTAGGGAACAGGTGCAAATACTAGACTCTCCCAGCCCTAAGGCAACTGGGTAACAATTGATTCTGGAGACAAAACTGAAGTTGCAAGTAGAAACCCTTAGTTGATTAGTTTCAACCAAGGTAGTGCCTGAAACGTCACCGGCCCAATTTCATTCTGTACAGCCTGTAGTAAAGGGAGAAGACCTGGGTCCAAAGTAAGCAGGACTGAGGGCAGGAGGAGTCCCCTACTGCTTTGAAGAGGGAAAAGAAGAGAAAAGGCAGGATGCAAATCCCAAGTACTGATGAGAAGGGTCAGACGAGTTCCCTCTCCTGTGGTCTCCCTCATTCATGCTCCTAAGACATACATATGAGAGTCAGATGCTCACTCAGTGTCTTTACTGAGTGTAAGTTCAAGGCAAAAATCACAATCCCTGCCCTTAACTAATTTAAAATCCAGGAAGCAGTATGCAGGCCCATCAGTAATGATATAAGTTAATGCCGGCTAGGTTAGTGCTGTGCTGTAGAAGCCACACAGTGCTGTCATATGTGTGCTCTCATTCCAGGTAAAATGTGTTCGGTGCTGTACCAGAGGCCTGATCAAATCACTCTATGAGCAAATTAGAGATAATCCCTCAGACTTATATTTTAAAAAAAAGACAAAATTTAAAAACATATATAAAAGGAGTCCAAACCACCCCACAAGGCTCTGGTTAGACTCTAATGAGGAGGCCATTCCTGCAGTTAGAGAGAGATTTTCATTGAAACCATGCGGCATAAGTCATCTCTCTCTGGAGTCAAGCGAGGCAATGTTTGCTTAGACACAGCCTCCGCTTTACAAACAGCTGGCCTGCCTTAGTCAGTGCTGACGTCCAGTATCCTCGAAGATTTGGACATCACTTCCCTTCATTGCTACCATATTCTGGATAAATTGAGAACCTCCATTTCCATCTTTCCTATTTAAAACGCAACTACTTGTTTACTGGCATAATCTCCTAACAACTGACTCAACCCCCAAAATGAATAAAAGTGAGTGTATTAACACTTGAGGTAAGCAGAAAGTTTTTCTTTTCTGATCGAGCCGCTACAGCAGCACTCACAAGCCTCCTTGCTCAGGTGTTTTCCACGCTATCTTACGAACTCGGCCCTGATAGGCAGAGAGACTCACTCCCCTGTAATTATGTCACATAGGAATCATGTCAGCTGAGGAGAACCTGCACTGCCTCTTTGTCTACACAGCTGTAGCTGTGATTATGATAAAGAATCAGTTTTGTCCTGGTGACTTAAAGTTCAGATTTACCTATGTGTCACATGTTGCTTTTCACCTGCTCTGTTATGCGTTTGAAATAGTCCTAAAAGGTAATTCCACTAGGTGCTGTTGTTGACATAGCTATGACAATTTTTTTTAAATATTCTTCCCAGGATGATTTGTCCTTATTTTTATTATAAACAAGAGGTGTTAAATGCAGGTTTAGCCTTATTGTATGAAAAAAAATCCTATGTCCTAAACTCATGTACGCAGATGCTTGTAGAAACATCAATGAAACATATTTCTGGACTCTGCCATACAATACTTGCAGTTAGTTCCATTTGCCATAAGATCAGAATGACATGCAGATAAGGAAGTAATATAACTGAGAAATAGAAGGTACCTGTTGTTTAACTTCTTTTCAGCAATTGAAACCAATCTCTTTAATCTTACATTCATTTGGAAAGGCCAAGAAAAGGAAGGTGAGAGGGATATTTATTGCATATCTTTAATGGACCAGTCTCTGTACTCAGAAATCATACACATTTTGTTCTTTGATTACTGCAGCATCATGGCAAGGTAAGAATTCTCATTCATTTTTACAGATAGTAAAGCAAGGCTCAAAGAGGGTAAAGGCTTAAAAAATGTCATCCACGCAAGTAGCACACCCATGTACCCTCTTTAAATATGGGAGCAAGACCATAGACAGATCTCCGTGACCTCATACTTTTTGCATAAGGAACATGGACTCACTACCATTCTCTACTCTTTGAACCCTCTTGAAATATTAAAATTGCAAAGTGCATTCACATAAAAAACATGGAACAGCTATAATGATAAGTCAGCCCAATTCATTAAAAAAAAAAGAGAGAGAGAGAGAGAAAGAAAGAAATGCATCCTATAACCCACAAGAGCAAGTTCAAGGCAGAGCTGTGGTCTGACGGTTTCACTGGAGGTTAGAAGGGACAGCTGTGTTACACATAAATTTGCTGACCCTCATGAACTTTCCGTCAACAAGATTCTCTCATCCTCCCATTATTACTGTTCAACAATTAATCAACAGCTGTTGAAACATTATAAGCATGCTTGTAATTTGGGGTAAAATTAATGATTGCCTATCTATTAAAATGCTGAGGGAGGCTTTGTTTTCCAGCCCCAGTGTGAACTTGCTGATTTATTCTTGAAATCAATTACCCTCTTGAACTCCCTTGCTGTTGGCTAAGAGCATCCCACAGCCCGTGCTTCTCCCAAGTGAGATTGTGACGTACACAAGACCGGTTATGCTTGCCTGGCCATGCGGTTCTATGGAACATAGAGATGTGTTAGCAAAGTAAAAGATAAGCATGCTTAGGAAGACAAGATTCTGTTTTATCGTTCTTCCAGTTCTCTGAAAATAAACTTTTAGAAATAATGGTAGTATCAAAAAAGTCATCACAAATACTATGAATCAATGACTCAAACAGTAGCAGAATAAATACTACATTTTATATAAAAATACAATAAAATAAAGCCAGTGAAACCACTTTGAATGGGCTCATTTCTCATTGACTAGTATTTGCAAGGTGTTTCATAATTTACATAATATCTGGATCTATTAACCTACGATGTGAACACATCAAAACGTCCAGAAGAAATTTAATTTCAGCAAAGTGGACATCTTGTCAGTGGTGGTGTTCCAAGTTCAGTCAAAATAAGACATTGGGATTCTGCTTTGATGCCCAACAGCCTTGACCCAGTTCACTTTTACCCACTAGACCCACTAGGTTGGGAGGAGGAAACTCTATCCTCTGCTCTTTCAGACACATTTTAGGAAATGCGCTGGACTACTTCGGTCAATTATTACTTTTTCTTTGTCTTGTTTTTTACATTTTTACAGTCAGGGCACGTAACAGTCGTCAAGGAATAATGTGATCTCTTTAACTTAAATTCAGAAACTTAACACTGAATAACGGTCAGCTTGGAGCACAGAGACAGATGTGGATCACTACTTCTTCGTCTACACTACTCTCCATACACTGCTGCACCAGCATTACTTGTAATAAATCGAATAATAGGAAGTATCCAGTTGTCACATTTCCAACCTAACACCTCATGCAAATACACACTTCAAACAACTTACCCAGACATCTACCCATAAGACACCTCTAAATGAAACTTAACTGCTGTTCAAACAGATTTCTGCTGCCCACCTGAGCCAATAAGAAGGTAGTTTTACCTGCTTGTATTTTTCAGATTAATTACATATAAGAAGGGATTAAAAAAAGCATAAGAATATAGTTATAGTAGAAACAACCTTTTCTATAACTGTATGAAACACATAATTTGGGGTAAATGGATATTTTAATAATATAATGTGCTACAGATTCCCATTCTCTTCTATCTGTATGAAATGCTTGGGTTCTCGATCTGATCAGTCTCTTTGTTTTCCTTCATAGTACAATAAAATATTTTTCTCTTCCATGAGTTTCTATGAAGTACATCTAACACATTAGTAATAATGGTATGCCACTTCAAACAAATTACAAACTAACGTTAGTGTTCTTACCAAGGGTACACCAAATAACAACTCCCTGCAGGCCAATCTGCATGCAAAATGTAACATTTAAAGCCAAGTTACAATTAGCACTTTATTGTGGAACCCTGTGATTGTAATATACTGCAAACTACTTACACTTGCTACAAGGATTTTTATTTATGAAAAATTACACAATTAGAATTGCCATTACCACAACCAACTTGCATTCAATTCCAAACAAACTCAAAGACCAACAGTCACTGTTTATACTTAAGAAGTCGGAAAATATAGAGCATTGCACACCCCCTCAGTGCGGTGGTGGAAAATAAAAAGGATGGCTGAGCAATTTTGTATTTAAGTTGCAAATATAATGACACCACATCCATATGCACCCCTCAATATAAATAATGCCCTATACCAAAAAGAGCAAGCATGGAGAATTAAATTTGAGAAACTACAGTCAAAAAAAGCAAGTCAGGAATATCACTCGCCCTTCAAAGTGTAGGATTTACTAGTTAGTAATATTGGATACAATGGGTTTCTTCACAAGAATTTACAAAACTAGATTATAAATAATGCTACCAGTACTTCCACATACCTCATTGTTTAAAAACTGAAGTCATATGGCCTGTGTGCTTACAAAGACTGATTTTTCTCACTATTCTCTCAAAATTTATACTTTGAGCTTGCTAGAATACCAGAACATTACCAGCTTGCTAGAATAGAACACCAACTTGCTAGAATATTTTCCATTTTAAGTCATGGAAGATTGGCTCGTAGTGGAAACTTGCGAATTCTTCATTCTAGTTAAAGAGAAGTGTATTTCTCAAATGTCTAATTGTGTGCTTCTTATGAAAGAGTGCTTATGGGATTTATAAATACCCATTCATTGTCTAAAATTGTAATTATGCCCTTCAAATTAACTTTAGGTTAATTATTTTTTATGTTTCACCTCAATATAAAAAATAAACTGAAGTTGAACACGTTTACCTTTATGGTTTGGCTTATATTATAAAGCGACAGAGCAGCTTGATTTATTAAGATATTCCAAAAACTGAGAAAAAGCCACGGAGATAGTCACATAAACCAATGCACACATGTATCTTGTGTGCATACACACAGACATACATACACACACACTCACACATTTCATTTGAATGAATCTTAAAGATGATATTGCACGTGCAAACCGAAATTCCATTTAACAATGATCTCAGAGTCTTTAAGCGTCTATTAACAATCAAAGTTCCATTCTTCTTTTTCCTCATTTCAGCTTGCCTTTTTATGCACTAAGAATGATATAGTCCCTCAATCTTCCTCATTCTTCCCCAGTATAATTTTCCCCCCATTTCAAATATTATTAGTCAAAGTACATGAGCAAGTGGCGGGGGATGGGAGATACCCGCAAAGGCAAATTCTATAAATACCCCAAGCTAAATTCTGTTCCGAGATAAGCACCAAGAGTTACAGCTGCCATCAGCAAGAGAAATGGAGGCTGCAAAGAGGGAAAATGTTCCCTAGTCATTTTTATAGTGAACATAACACTACAAAGTAATAGAAATTATAGCTTCCTGCAAAGAAGGGTTAGCACCGACTTTAAAGTCTATTCGCTGCTTTCCCACTGATTTGGGTCATAGCCTTAGACAAGTCATTGAACAGCTTTGTGACTCAACTTCTCAGATGCTAAATTAGCAGAAATTCCACCTGACGTCTTCCTATCAGCAGCACAATGAATATTACAGAGATAATGTGGGTAAAGACATGTTGGATTCCAGAGTCGAAAGAATGATGTATCCATCCAATGTTGGCATACACTTACCACCGTGCTGTGGAGAGATGCCAGTCTATCTAACATGACTTAAGAAACAAGGAGCATTTAACTCTCCAGGCAAAAAGAAGCCTAGGCATTGCTATTAATCCAGGTTCTGCTGTGCAGTATTTATATTTAATAAGGTACTCATTTATTGTTCACTAAGTCGTATTAAAATATTTAATCTCACAACCTAAAAATTAGTAGCCATCAGTTCCCAAGTAAACAGGTCAGCACTATGTGAATGAAATACTATTAACATTATTATTTTATAACATCCCTTATGGAGATCTCATAAGTAACAAAAAGTAAATAAATTCAACATTTTTGTTAAGGATATCTCTTTTCCTCCCTCTTTTCTTGTGCATGTTCACTTCACTAGAACAGACTGAGAAAATGTGTATGAATTCAGCTCTTGGTAACATGTTTGTTCATGCTGGGCTTAAAGACTGGTGGACCAAATTATCTTGGAACAATCCCCTGGGCTTCCCGATTTCCTGGGGTGCCTGGAGTTAAACCCTAAGAGGTCCTTGAGAACATACTCTCTTCACCCAAGCTAGGATTTCTTTAGACATAACTAGAAAAGTAGAGGGAGACTCCTGGCAAGACTGAGGATTCTCAACTGATTTTACCACTAGAAGTCATCAAAAATACAGTTGTGGTTTGTTATTGGGTACTTCGAGTCCTTAGGAACCCTGGAGAACAAACTGTCGCGCAAATACATAACTTAAAATGGATTGTCTCACTAAGAACAATTTGAAGGCAATCATCACCATTTTGTCAAGGTCTGACAATTTAAAGATGGATCTCTAGAAGAAGTAGTTTTGAACATAACCTTTTGAATGTTTCACAGTCTAGCACAGTGCCTGGCCCACGTGTGAATGTGCATATACACGTCTGTGAGAATCCAAGGTCAAGAACACAATCCATACCAGGTGGTCGTCACTGGAACTGAAAGAACCCGAAAGCTCGATTCTTGGTGGTGATTCCATTATGACTTTAAGTTCAAAGTTTATCTAATTTATTTCATGTTCATTCAAGGTAACTCAGTTCTCTTTCCTGAGCACTCCACTAGTCACTGAAAGACCAACAGAGATGACGAGGCAGGATCTCTGTCCTCAAAGTACTGACTTCTAGAGCAGAAATCAAGTATGTGACAGGGTGCAGCATGGTGCCTGGCATAAAGTTAGCATTCAGTCAATGTTTACATGACAGGAAAGACAATTAACTAAAAAGCAAGGCTGAAAGAAAAAGTTAAGTGCTAAATAAGACTATAGCCATCTTTGAAGAAGTAGAGTAGAAGACAAATATTTCTTACTTTGACATTTAAAAAAAGGAGCAATCGTTAAAACACAGATGAATTTTACTTGGGGAGAATGAGGAGAAGTTACAGGTAAATAGAACAGTGTAGACAAATACTGTCTACACTGTACAGGGTAGACAAATACTGTGGAGATGTCGTGAAGTTCAGGACCCCCTGGGGAAGGTCCCTGGGCTGTGAGGTAATGGGCATGGAAGGATGTAGAACCCGCCGGACTCCCTAGTTTGCACATTTACTCTCCAAACCTCCTAGACTGGCCAGGCACAGGGTTGCTGCTGCATCTTGCTCTATGCTGCCTTTCTATTAAAATCACCCAAGGACGCTTTAGCTAGTTTAGTAATCATATTCTCCATTGCCTTGTGTTGAGTTTGCAACCAGCTAAAACATGCACATCTTTCTTTCTCAAATATTGTCAAGCTTGGTCACACATTTTTGTAAATGATTTTTTTAACCTAAACACAGACTCTGACACTGCTGTTGTGTTTTTTTTGTGTGTGTCATTGTTAATGGTGATTTATTATTTTGTCAAGATTTCTTTGAATCCTGCATTTGTCATCCTCTGTAATAAGTGCTCCTCTGTGCTTCAGGTAATGACAAAATTTATAATTATAGCATACATTTTGAGAGGATCACAGACTGAGCCTGGTGGCATGCCTCTAGAGACCTCCAGCCAGACTAACAGTGCTCTATCAATCAACACTCTTTAAGCTTCGATTTGATGAGCTATCCATCCACACTAACTGTTTGGTTATCCAGTCTGCATTTCTCCAACTTCTATACAAGTTCGTCAGCTTCTTTTTGAACTGCATTGCTGAATTTAAAGCTCACTATCTCACTCCCATCGAATTCAAAAAGACTATGCTCTATGCAGGATTATGTTCTCTGGAGGGAAACAAAACTTATATTAACTATTTCTACACTTTCTCATTGAGTCACTTATTTAGTTTGTCAACTAACATTTATTGATTGTCCACACAAGTTCTTCCCAGTTGACCAGGATTAATTTCAGCATAGCCTGTGGTGTGCTGTCACTAGCTCATACCAGATCACCAGAGCCAGTTGTGCACATCTCTTCACAACTCTACAGCCAATGATTCTCATCGGTGGCTTAAACCAGGCTGGTGACATATTTACTCCAACTAATCAGCACATGCTACATATCAGGGATTGTTGTTACTGTTGAGGAAACTGGTTATTAAACATTTATCACCATAAAGCAGAACAATTCTAATCATCCTCCAAGATGTTGAGTTTTGGGTAAATCAAATGGTATCATCCTCAGGTAAAAATAGGTTTTGGGTGAAGAAAAAAGAGAATCCTAGGGGCCTACCCCGTGGCACAGTGGTTAAGTTCACATGTTCCCCTCTGGCAGCCCCGGGTTCGCTGGTTCAGATCCCAGTGCGGACATACACACTGCTTGTCAAGCTGTGGCAGGCATCTCACGTATAAAGTAGAGGAAGATGGGCTCAGATGTTAACTCAGGGCCAACCTTCCTCAGCAAAAAGAGGAGGATTGGCAGCAGATGTTATCTCAGGGCTAATTACCCTCAAAAAAAAAAAAAAAAAAAAGGAATCCTCTTACTACATGATGCATTTGTGGTGACTTCAGGACACCTCTGAGAAGACATTCAACTCACAGGTGGAAATAAGGAAGTGAAGGGCAAGGGAAGAGAGAAAAGCCAGAGATGCAAATTTGGTAACCATCAATCTGCTGATATCGATGCAGCCCCAGACTGGATGAGATGTGAAGGAGGGCCCGTAGATGGGAAAAGCAAAAGTCTAAGGACTGAATCTTGTGGAGCACCTACCTCTAAAAGTGGAATGGGATTCTTGGAGCCTTTGGAGAGGAAATAGGAGTCCAAGATGCAAGAAGAACCAATATGAAGGCACTGGCACCTGGACCACCGTCAGTGGAGCACAGGGAGTACTCAGCGCTGGGAACTGGGTGTCTCCCGTTAATCCACAATGGACCCAAACACATAACTTTGCTTTCCAGATTGAAAAAAAAATCTTCAAATAGAATGGGGATTTAAAGCATTATTGCAATTTTAGCCTGAAGGACACATTTTCTGTATCAATGTGGAATCAAGTAGAATTATCTTTCATCATTTGAGAAACTATTTTAACATTTCTCTAATATTGAGAATCTGAAAACAAATCAAACATGTTTCATTCTTCCCTTTACCCCCTTGGGATAACCCTGGTTCTTCTAGCATCAGCAATAAACTTGCTGTTTTCTTTTCAAAATAGAACTACTGTAAGAAAATTAACACAAGTAATTCTTCCCAATATGCTTTGCCAAAACTATTGAAATTCATTCTAAACAACTACATTGTTCAGATGAGTTAGCCTCCCATTTGGAATTATAGATGTTCTTGCAATCTTAATGGGATTTATGAATCTCAAGTAGAAATGTTACAGAAGTGACGAGTAAAATATGAGCTATAAAATGATGACTGGGAAGACGCATACTGCTTCCCTGTTTTCAGATATTTATACTTTGTTTTTCACCTGAAGCTGTAAATCTTGGGCTCATGAATGAACTAAAATAAAAATTTACTCCAAGTAATTTATGCAGCTTTCATTCCTCTCAAATACAACACCTCTATTCTGGATTGCTGATGTCAAAGGAAGTTCCAAGAAGTAGAGTATAAGCAAATTTGATTTTTCTCTTTTTGCTTCTATATGTATTTTCCAAATTTTTGACAGTGTATCTATACAGTCATAAGTCATTTAACGATGGGTATACATTCTGAGAAATGCATCATTAGGTTATTTCATCTTTGTGAGAACATCATAGAATGTACTTATACAATCTAGATGGTATAGCCTGTGCTCACACACTAAGGCTATATGGTACTAATCTTATGGGACCAGCATCATATAGGCAGTCTCTCATTGACTGAAACGTCATTAGTGGTGCATGACTGTATTAGGTGTATTTAAAACATTGTAAATCTAGGGCCGCCTTGTGGCTCAGTAGTTAAATTCACCCACTCTGCTTCAGCCGCCCAGGGTTTTGCTGGTTTGGATCCTATGCGCGGACCTAGCACCACTCATCAGGCCATGCTGAGGCAGCAGCCCACATAGCACAATCAGTAGGACCTACAACTAGAATATACAACTATGTACTGGGGGTCTTTGGGGAGGAGGAGGAGGAGGAGAAGAAGAAGAAAAAAAAAACAGAAGATTGGCAACGGATGTTAGCTCAGGTGCTGATCTTAAAAAAAAATTGTAAACCTAATACAAAAAAAGAAGACTTTTTTGGATAAGCTGGGACTTTCACTCACAGCCACATTTATATCAATTTGCTTCATTTTGGGAAAAAAATACAAGTAACAAAATATATAAATTCTACTCAAAAACTGTGTATTCAATAAGTAATTTTGAGGATGTTTATTTTAAAAATTAAATTATAATTTAATGGCTAATGTTGACAATTTTGAGAAATAGAATGGTTAACAGTGAGTATAATGTTATAAATACAAACTTCTTACAAATAGGGATGCCTTTATCAAGAATGGGATAAACCATAGAGGCCCTAAGAGCTCATAGGATTGTCTACAGGAGTGTACACACAGCCCAAATTCTCGGCTTATGTTGCCAGCCATTAGCGATTTAGGAAGAACTTGAAATTGCTGTGTCAATTTGTGTGCAAGTATGTAAGTTTTGTCTGAATTATATTCAACGTATGGAACAAGATTATTTTTCTCTTCCATGATTGATCTCTTCTTTTGCTTGGTTCAAAATATATTACTCATTTCTGCCAACAAGACCATTCTTCCAGCAACAGATGTTATGTCATAAAAAGAGACTTATGCATGCTGGTATAAATAACAAAGGTGTTAGCTGGAATTAAAGGGAGACATTTCCTGTTTATATATATCTCTCTTCAGTGATTACTGAGTGAGGGTAAAAATCCGCTATAAATAAGTTTTACATAAACTACTTGTTTAAGGAACATTGGAAAGTTTGACTGAGAAAGAAAATGTATCTTCAAATTAATGACTGTTTTGTTCACCCTTATAGAGTTTACATGACTGTTATACATACATAGCTTCTAGGACATTCATTAATCACCAGCTTTGAACTCAATCCCCATTTGAAGAGAGCACATGTGCTTCTGGGTGTGATTTTTATAAACACCAAGATGCCTTAACACTCTCCCATGTTTTAGAATCAGTTATTGCTTCCAAAACTTTCCCCTGGAAAGAAATCACAAATGGGGGGAGATTGTCTTGCCCTCTCCCCTTTGTCAGCCCCGGCCTGCTACACAGGACCAGCCTTTGTCATCTTGCCGATACCAGGTCATCCTGTCGCGTGCAGTGAGGTATTCCCTGCTCACTCGGCAGCTGCTGGAAGCTCAGCCTCTCCAACAGCTGCTTTCTGACACTTCTAGAGGGTTATAGGGAAGCTGAATTGCCAACAGCTGTGGGACCACCAGCTCTAGAATAATGATTCTCCTATCAATCTAGGAATGAGGGAACAGAGCATAGAAAAACAATCTCACTCTTTTTTCACAGGTCCCCTTTCTGATTTTTTTTTTCCAGCTGGTGGAAAGCAGCATAGGAGAGCACTGTAGTCAAGAAAAGCCATGAGCTCTACAGACAGGAAGGTTCAAATCGTAGCTCCTTCCACACAGGTGTGGGACCTCCCTCAAGTCACTTATGATGATGATAATCATACCTTCCACATAGGTTGTTATGAGTACTTAATACATGAAAACCTGTAAGGGACTTGGAAGAGTGTCTAGCACATAGTTCTCAAGGCAAAAAATTAGAAAAAATAAATACAAAGGAGACTTCATTAAGTCAACAGTGCTTTCATGTATGCTCCTTAATTTTCTGGACAAATACATGAGGATGATATTATTATTCCTATTTTACAGGTAACAAATCTGAGGCATAAGAGGTTAACCAAACTGTTAAGCACAAACTAACAGGCCCATGAGCGTCTATGCAGAGACGGAGTTTTCCACCACCCTTGTTAAAAGAAACTTGAATGTTCAGAAGAACAACTCCAAGCTACTAATTAAAATATTCACGAGGGTCACTGTGTGCTCATATTCTACCTTACTCCAAAATGGATTTGGGGAGGCTGATAAAAAGCACAAACAGTGGTAAATAGATAAAGAAGAGGGAAATATTTGCCACCTCCCAGATGTCATCTCCAGAACTAAATGACTGTAGCTCAGTGATTCTTAGTATTCTGTGGGCCAGGAACACTTCAAAGTTCTGACTGAGTCTATGATCCGATCTTGAGAAAACAAAGCACCTATCTTAATCTTGCTTAAGT
Source organism: Equus przewalskii (assembly GCF_037783145.1). Taxonomy (NCBI): domain Eukaryota; kingdom Metazoa; phylum Chordata; class Mammalia; order Perissodactyla; family Equidae; genus Equus; species Equus przewalskii. The sequence goes on from NC_091846.1 coordinate 74,222,833, forward strand.
GTTCAGAGGTCCCACAGATACCCTGAGACGCACCCTAGGCGTCCATGGCCACTCTTGGCTATGAACTCCTTTGGAGTCATAACACATTACCAAGAAAGAAAAGAAAATATTAATGAGCCATGTCACTAATGTGATTTCTTTTCATCATGTAAATAATGTAACTGCTCTCCAACATTGCTACTCTAAGAAAGCATGGGTAAGGAGGGCATTCATTAACAACAAGAATGTAGAGGAGAAAAGTTGATACCACAGCTGAAATATAGCCATCAATTCCAGACAAACAAAATGAAGAGGAACACACGTGGATATGTGTATATATGAATATTTATATTTATAATCTACCTATCTTTCTATTGATACATTTGTATATATCTGATTCAGAAGGGGAGATAATTGGAGGAAATCTCAAATCTTTGTTTATATAGCAACCATAAAGATGTAAAGAAACTAAAGCTTATCTCCTTGGAGAAAAGACTGAGGAGTTAAAGAAAGGGCATAAAAGAGAAAAGAAAACATGATAACAAATGTGAACGAGAGATTGCATTTTGATGTTTTCAAGAGTACTGTGAATAATTTTTTCTGTCTTCATTTATCTTATCCACCCTGTTATAATACCCACTTCACATTAGATATGTGCATAAACATGGAGTTAAATTCCATTTAATCCTAAAATACATACTACTATATACAAAGGATTTTATGAATAGAACTTTTTCATTAAATTGGTGACACATGTTTAACAGGAAAATGAAATCTTTGTTGATCAGCAGAGACAGAAATATGCCAAAGAAAAGTTACCACAGGGATGTTGTTCTGGCGTCCCTACTTCTATTTGTGAGCGCAATGGTGACAGGAACCATACTAGTTTTGTTCACCTGTTCTCACAGCAGGAGCACAGCTCTTGGCACACAGTGGGTATCATGGACCGAATGATTGTGTCCCCCCAAAATTCCTATGTTGAAGCTGTAACCCTCGATGTGATGATATGAAGAGCTAAGGCCTTAGACAAGTAACTAGTTTGAGAAGAGGACGTAAGGGTAGGGGCCTCATGATGGGATTAGCGCCCTTATAAGAAGAGACTAGAGAACTGAATGTCTGTCTCCCTACCACCCTCCCCACCCCCTGCCATGTGGACACAGTAAGAAAATAGCCATGTGCAAGCCAGGAAGAGGGTTCTTACCAGACCCTGACCATGCTGGCACCCTCATCTTGAACTTTTAGCCTCCAGAACTGTGAGAGATAAATGTCTGTTGTTTAAGTCTCCCAGTTGATGGCATTTTTTTACAGCAGGCTGAGCTGACTAAGACAGTGGGTGTTCAATAAAATGTTGTGGAATGAATGAACAACTGTATAGATCTTTGCAATGTCAATTTAGCCAACAAATATTGATTGAGTATATAGTATACATATACTATACACCATATACTTTATGCCAGGCACGGTTCTAAGCTTAGGACACAGCTGTGACTAAAAGAGGCAGACCTGGACGTCATGGAGTTCATGTTCTAGGGGAATAACTAAGACATTATTTCTAATTCTTGTGGAAAAAAGATTTTATTTTCAAAAGATAGAGATAGAAGATTTCTTAGGTTTAGGAAAGTTGTACTGACTTCCCAATTTTTAATTGATTCACTTAATATGTACAGTCTCTGGACAAAGCTGCACTTGGCTCAGCTCCAGAGGGCACTGTTCGCGCTGTCATCTTCATGGATGGTGCTCCCGGCACTAGGCAGAGAACAACATGCAACATGGTTGTTGGGTCTGCTCTGCTGGGTTTGAACAGTGCCTGACTGTGAGGAACTTACTTCACCTCATTGTGCCTCAGTTTCCTCCTTTTGAAAATGGAAAGAAAAGCCTACTCAAAAGGCTATGCTAATGATCAAATGAGCTGGTTCATGTAGAGCAGTGCCTGGCATACAGCAAGCACTAAATCAATTGTAAGCAGGTGTGGAAGAAATAGATCAGAGCAGAAGCCATTGCTTTAATCAAAGTAAGAAAGTTAAGGACTCAAAATATTGTCATGGCAATAGTTGTCACCTCTGTCAGCCGAGGCACCACAATTTACCAGCCATTGCCTGCTCCTTCCTTCTTTTTACCCACTTCCCTCTACCCATTCAACAGGTTCTTTAATTCCATCTCCTTAATTTTTCTATGTGCATCCCTTCCTCTCACCATGGGGGTGTTTCAAGCCTTATGTTTTCTTATTTTGATTGAAACAGTGACATCTGCTTTATCTCTTTCCACCACACATGCTTACAAGTGGTCCTTCACATTGTCAACAGAGAATCCTTCCTGAGAGCAAGTAAGCACTCAGTTAAGAACATCCATGAGTTCACTCCTGTGGCTAAAATGTGTGCATCATTCCCAGTCGCCTATGGCTAGATTGTCATCTTTTATAAAGCCCGTGCAAGCTGTAACAACATGCGTCTGATCAAACAGGATCACCATGGGTGCCTCGCTTGTCTGGCCCAGGATCAGATTGTGCGCAACTTGAGGCGGTGGAGTGCCCCACTCCTCTCTAAAGCCTCAGTAACTGATACAGTGCCTGGTGAACAAAAGGTGTTCAGTATGTTCTTGGAAGAATGGGAGAAAGGAAGATTGGCTGGATGGCTGGATGAATAGGGGTTATGAGTGATAGCAAAGTAATAAAATAACTTAATATAAACCATTGCTCATATTCAAATCCTATTAACAGAAATATCATATATAAGAAATAACATTAGCAGAAACATTTGAGTACATAGATAACAATATACACTATTGTCTGATAAAACAGAATAAAAGGATTAACTTGTCTATACAAGTGTTTTGAAAAACAGGGTCAATATTAAGCTTCTTTCGACAGATAAATAGGTAGATAAAATGAGCTGAAGTACTCTTATTATCAGTGAAGTCAGGTGTAACCTCAGCCTAAAGGCAAGCCTATAATTTTCTTGATGGAAGAGCATTATATTGTTTCATATATCCATCTTCCAATACACATAAAAGATATTAGTAAAATTAAAGTTCTCTTCTTGTTATCAATTCAGAAATGGTTCAGTCACTCCTGTGTATTGTGCTTCTCCATGAAGCAATTTTAATATATCGATATTGTAATATATTGATATTGCCAGACTGTTCATTTCAGGAAAAGTTCAGGACGTTCCAACTTGTGCCAGGAAGACTGGAATTATGGGAAAAGCGGAATAAAATTCCAGCTGCTTAATTTCACTAGTCTGGTGAAACCATACAAAGCTATCTCCTACCCTTAGAGAGAAAGCAGACCTGTTGTTATGACCTGAACATCTGTGGCCCCTCAAAATTCTTACGTTGGAATGCTCAGCCCTAAGGTGACAAATTAGGAGGTGGGGGCTTTGGAAGGTGATTATTAGGTCATGAGGTTGGAACCTCATAAATGGGATTAGTGCTCTTATGAAAGGGATCCCAGCGCTCTCTCACCTCTGCTTCTACTATGTAATGACACAGCGAGAAGACAGTTGTCTAAGAACCAGGAAGCAGCTCTCACCAGACATTGAATCTACCAGAGCCTTGATCTCGGACTTCCACTCTCCAGAACTGTTAGATAAATTTCTGTTGTTTACAAGCCACCCAATCCATGGTATTCTGTTGTAGCAACCTGAACGGACTAGCACACCTATCCACAGAAGACTCAGTGAGGAGGGCATCTTCCAGTCGTCAGTTCTCACAAGAATGATGGGCATCTTACAGGGGCTGGTTAACGTAATGGAATCCTCACCTGCTGTCTTATTATCCTGCTTCTTCCACTTTTTACACTTTTACAGTGAAATTAAAGATTATTTTTGGAAAGATGAAATAAATTTAAATAACTCAAAATATTGGTGGCAGTCTGCACATAAACATTGCCGGTTAAAGTAGGGTGCCTGAACGCACACAAAGTCCATTCACATCCGAAACAGGTGAAGGTCCATGTAAGGAGTATGTTCCCAAAAGATGATCATGGTTCTGGAACGACAGTAGTATGACGTGACCACTATCTACTCAGACAGACTCTGGATTGATCAGTACAAACTTGACCTGCAAAATTCAAGTATAACTTCCCAGGTGCAAACCGGTGTACCACTGGCTGTTTACATCCCATTGCTGGATCAGTGGTTCTCAACTCTGCTGCACATTCAAATGGCCTGGGCACTCTGGAGGATAATAATGTGTCACTGTAGGTTCATCTATTGTAACAAATGTACCGCTCTGGTGGGGCAGGTTGGTAGGGAGGCTGTGCAGGAGTATATGAGAACTGTACTTTCTGCTCAATTTTGCTGTGAATGTAAAACTGCTCTAAAAAAAAAAAGTCTATTAGAAAAAAAAGTCGCTGATGGCTGACTCTCGTCCCTAGACATTCTTATTTAATTAATAGTGGTTGTGACCCGGGTGTGGGATTTTTGAGAGGGTCCGAGTGATTCTATAATGCAGCAGAATTTGGGAACCTTGTGCTGGATGATTAGTGCTTTAAGTTACTAAACTTTTCTTTTTAACTTTAGAAGGATACCAGTGATCAGAATGTTTATCTCATGATTTAAAGAACATAAATGAGTAATGATATAAATACGTGCATTTGCAGTGATATTCAAATACCTAGATCTAGAGCATACACACTTAAAATTCGAAGCTTACTCTAGATTTCAAAGAATCAACTGATTCATCTGTAAGTCAGCCAGTTCCTCTCCCTCTACCTTTCTAACAAAGTGAAATCCATAACAATGGAAAACGTTTCCTTATGGACCTCCTGTCACTCAACGTGTTAAGGGTCTGGTGCAGAAAGTTTCTCCATTGGCTGGGAAGTAGGAATTCAATGATTTTTGGCTTCCTAAAAATTCTCAAAATCTATGATACACATTGTTTTCCTTAATGCCACCTAAAGTTTAAAACCAAAAAGTCAAAACTGGCAAACCAGAGAATAAAAGTAAGACATTGACAAAAGGAAAGAAATGAGACGTTTTAAGTGTGCTGCATGAGGGATGAGTACAGTTAGAAACATCAATTCATTGAGTTGAAGGCAATACAGGTGAAAATAGAGGAATTCTCATCTTTTAAGAAGGATGAACGTAATTACTTCCAGTTGGTATGTTTATGAAAATGTAATTTGGTATGTCTATACCTAAAAATAATAACAAATGTTGTCAAGACTGAAATATTGTAGAATGAAGAATTACTTTTCAAAAAGCTACAGAAATCTCACAGCGCCTGGTATGATTACAGACTAAGCAAGTGCCCAATAAATATTTGCTGAAGATTTAAGGATGACGGGGTGACTTCAGACACAACAGTGTTAAACACTAACAGAAATAAAGTGAAAACAGGTAACAGTAGTACTTTCTGATCCTGACAATACGGGTAGGAAATTTCGATTTAAAATAGTGTTTCGTCACCTATAGTGAGTTTGTTTCCACCATCATTTTTGGAGGTTTCATTCATTTATTGCTTTTATTCTTAAAGAGATGTATACTGACACTACTGATTTAAAAGAAAGTTAGAAAAGAATAACAGGGGATCTGAATACTGAACATAAATTTGCAAGATACCTGCAGCCAAAAGTATCAAGGTGAATAGTTGTAATGGTGACTTTTATAGGCCTCAGTGATTTGGATTGTTAATCCACAACTCTGGCCAATTCAATGTGCAATTACTCTTGATAAATGCACTAATATTCTTCCCATATTAATATTCTTGCTTTGTGTACATTTATACAGCTGCTAAATGTGAGGTGCAGAATGGTCTGAAGTTCCCAATGTCCCCTACCCCAGCATTCCCTATCCCACTGTATCGTGCGGCTGTTATTCACACTCTTTCTTTCTACTGCTGCTTCCTTCACTTCTCTATGCTCTCAGTCCCTCCCCAACACACACACAATTTGTGACTTAGAAGTCAGTAGTAGTTCTCTCATTAAGAACTCTAGCGTTTAGACAGCTAGTTTCATGTCCTTCCAAGCACCAGGAAGGTCAGTGGAATTGACTAATATTTGCATTTTCTTGGACCTTAGTAATCGTGAAAGGGTGCACCAAAAAAGCAGATCAATTGCTAAACAATTGCTGAGGGTGAAATAAAAATTTACTTTCCTATCAAGGGATACTTCTAGTTTTTCTGATACGTGATTTTCATGGAATCACACTGAAGAGGGAAAAAGCCCTCCTTTGCTCTTCTTTTCACGAGAATAGGCATTATCCTATTACCCCAACCTGCCTTCAAATTTAATTCGCTTTCTGCCAGCAATACCACTGCATTCTATTGACTCCATTCCTGTCAATGCGATAAAGCAAAGTCAACTTTTTCACGTCAGGTTCAGCAAACTCTGGCCCTCCTCCTGCTTCTCTCCGCACAGCCGCAAACAGAACAGTTTATCCAGGTGAGCATTTGCTGCCCATTTGATGCGAGGGAACACTAAGTCCAATTCAGAAAAGTGGTATCCCCCTCAAAAAAAGAACTCCATTCTTCTCATAAGTAGATCTGTACTACAAGATATGGTATTCAATTATTGTCTTTTGAATGTCATCAATTAAAAGTTCATGCAAATATGTTTCCTTTCACATTATATAAGTATTTACATCAAATCCTTGATTTTGCCCTGGGCCAACAAAGCTTAAGATACTTCCTATCTGACCCTTTACAGAAAGAGTGTGTGGACTCATGATTTGGATAATCAGTATTTTTTTTAAGAGGTAAAACTAGTATTCCAGAAGACCAGGCCTCACAAAATAGACTGAGAAACTTTATCACTCCAGGCAGCTGCCCCCTGAAACCCCACTTGTCCGTCCTTTTCTCTCTCTCCTCCTTTAAGATAGAATCTCCGGCCTTCTCCCGGAATTTCCTGTTACTTGCAGGTAACAACTCTATCCGTCCCAGTCACAGGAACTCTGCTTCCCTTCATTAACGTCTCTCCTCCCTCAGAATCATCAGGACTTCAGACTTCACTTGGGCTGAGGCTCGCTTGCCCTGCCCTAGCTGGGCCTGATTCCCAGCCAGGGTCACCCTCTCCCATCCCCACCCCCTGCAACCCCAATTGCCAGATGATTCTGAACCCTCCAAGGTGCACATGGAATTGGTGAGGAAAAGGGAGAGAAATTCTTTACCCAACAGGCCCTGGAGTAACCCAGCATAGCTTCCACAGACACTGGCAGATGTTAAATAACCATCTTCTTTTTTTATTTTTCTATTTTTGAGGAAGATTAGCCCTGAGCTAACTGCTGCCAGTCCTCCTCTTTTTGCTGAGGAAGACTGGCCCTGAGCTAACATCTGTGCCCATCTTCCTCTACTTTGTATGTGGGACACCTGCCACAGTGTGGCCTGTCAAGAGATGCCATGTCCACACCTGGGATCCAGACCAGTGAACCCCGGGCTGCCAAAGCAGAATGTGTGCACTTAACCACTGCGCCACAGGGCCATCCCTGCAAATAACCATCTTAAAGGTGTGATGCTAGAGTTCAGAGATCTTGACTTCCAATCTGGAAACATTCCTCTAATCCTTTCTTGCCCCTTTGCCTTTATGAGTAGAAGGAAAGGAGTGCTTGATAAAGATTGCTGAAGCATTAGGAATTTGACAATTTGCACTTTATCTGTCCTAATTCATCATAGAGGAATTTAAGTTCAAGCCCTGCATCCTTGCATCTGAGGACCTCCACATCCAGCCCCCACCCCAAAACTTTGTCTCTCACCATCTACTCACCATGTATTTTCTAAAGCTCAATGTTGGGCAAACTTGACTCCTGGCTTACTCTCCACACACGGGTCAATCTCTGCATAGCCAGACTCTCACTCTTTCCGTAGGTAGAATGCCTTTCTCAGGTTAATTGTTTGGTGTCCTTCAAAGCCCAGCTCACAGCTCCATTGGGATGCTCCCTGCATCCCCTTCCACTACTCCAAGGTGATTTCAGAGTCTCTGAACTCATATTTCCCTGGATTTACCGCTGCCATCATGGTCTGTGGTCCACTGTGTTGTTACTTGCATCTGTCATGCTTGTTCAGGTAACTTTGTCTTCTTAAACCAAAGAAGATGTTCTGGGAGATCATGGACATATTTCTCTGTCTCCACTACTGTGCCTAGTGTTGTGACTTACACGTCAGTTTGTGACCAACAAAATCGACTGATTCATTTTAAGCTCTACTCAGATGTTGTCAGTACACAGTGTGCAGGGTATGACAAATAGCTAATCATCGTTAGTCTCCAGGTTGTGGTCACTGATCAAGCAAATAGATTGTAAATCATTGTTTTCAGTGTAGCTGTTGATGATAATATTTGAGAGGCATCTTCTAAATTAGAACACAAAAGTCAGATTAAAAATACACATACATTTTCAGGCTAACACAACAAAAAGAAATTGGGATATCTAATTCCTGATAGAATCATTATGGGTGACATGAAAAATGGCCTTGACCTTATTAAGATAAATATTTTTCTGATATAATGATTGGATAATGGGCAACCAGACCAGTTATACCTATATGTATACACAAAACAACTCACCTACATATTTATTCAGCTTAGTTATATAAATACAATTTTAAGTGGCTTTAGATTAGTTCCTTTATCCTCCCAGCAATGACAAATCACGCAATGTTCCCTTGAGATGCAGGCATTCTATAATCACCTCTAAGCAATTCCCTATAATGTTCTTGCTATTTTTATGTCATCACTTAACCTGATTCTTATTCTTACTCAACTACTTGGAGAATTCTAATCTTTATTGTCACAAAGAGGAAAGTTTTGCTGATTTCCCAGTAATTTGCCCCAAAGGTATTTCCCAGCTTACATTATCCAGAAAAGTAATTCTTGTGTATACTATTTAAATTTATATTTTGGGTTAAAATCATAACTTGAAAAGGCAATTGAAACAAAGAAGAAGTAATTATTTTCTCCAAGAAGTGAATCATTTAAAGGGAAAAAACTTTAACTTAGACTTATGTGCCACATAAGGACATTTCAGCCAATGATAGACGATATATACAGCAGTGATTCCATAAGATTAGTACCATAAAACCTAGGTGTGTAGTAGGCTATACCATCTAGGTTTGTGTAGCTACACTCTATGACGTTTGCACAACGAAATCGCCTAATGATACATTTCTCAGAACATATTCCCATTGTTAGCGATGCATGACTGCTGATTTGAGTTGTTAATTATTTTTGTGTCTGAGTATTTCCATTCCAGCCCACACAGACATGGGTAAACAATCTTAAAACTGTTCTTAATCAACTCTCTTGCTTGTTTTTCCATTCACAATGATGTAACTTTATCATGTTTTTGGGAGAGCGATAGAGGGAACCTACCAACAGATGACCTCTGATACAGAATAGATTGGCCACAACCAACAGAACCATCAGGAAACTTAAACAGTCTACGGAAAGCACAAGTTTAAAAGAGTGGCCACTCAGGTCTCAGGAAACAGCAAGCAAATATAACCTTTCCCCGCTCTTTTGCATGAACATCTAAATATCCAGCTTGAATATCCACCTCGCATTACCTACTGTTGAGTAGTCAATGCCACTAACAGGATTTGAGTTCACTGGATAGAATTATGAGAAGAGAGAAAGGCAATTCAAATATAAAGGATAAAGTAAATGAAGATTTGAATTTGGATATGTAAATAGTTTATCCGGAGAACACGTACTGCTCGAGTCTCAACTTTAAAGCACTTGCTTTTTTCTACCACGCCTCCACACTACCCTACAATGTGAACCATACACAAAGCATGGATTAGACAATAACCAAAGATAAGGTTATGTAGTACAGACGGGCATATGATTACAGGAGGAGACTTTGCACTTTATGTGGCAAACTTTTAGATTCTCCATAGATTCTTGGAAGGGGTGTTATGTCTGAACTATCTATTCTCAGAAGGGATCAAATAAACTGAACTTTCAAACAGAGAAAGTGGAAATTGATTCTCACAGAAAGAATTATGTCTTTTTCAAATAAAATATAGCATCCAATTGCTTCTAAAAAAATTGACATAAAAAATAGGAAAATGAAATATTGTAGTCAGCCTAATTCTTAGCCGTAGGAGAAGAGAGCTGTTCATCGACTCTATAAACAGACTTAGCCTTGTGATATTTTGTTGCTGTGCCACAAAACTGTCAGGAGAGTGAGTTATGAATAAAATCTGATGAAATATTCATTAAACACTGAAGCTTTCTTCCTTTTTGTATATATCCTCAGACCTATAAAAGGTATTCATCCTCAAACATTGCTAAAGGGAGTGCAAAAATAGTATAATAGCTATCTATGGAGGGAAATCTAAAAATATCAAAATCATGGATGCCCTTACCCTTTGATTCAATTGTCACACTTTTAGACTGTCCTATAGTCACATTTGCACACAAATAAAAATCAGAACATATGGATCTAGGAAAAGGGAATTAGCTTAATAAACTCTGGTAAAGCCAAACAATTTATAAAATTTAGCATTTTAAGGCGGTGCTCCCACTTCCAGCTATGATGAAGTAACATAAATGTGATTCACCCTCCCATCTGAAGCAAAAAAAAAGAAAAAATATAGGAAAGAATAATTGGCAAGACACTGGACATCAATTCACAAAGAACAATGATCCCTGAGAGTCAGGAAATGAATAAGGTAAGTTCTACAATTGTTTTAGCTTATTGGCTTGATCAGCACATGCAGGTAAGGAAACTACCTGAGAGTGAGGAAGGAACCACTAGAGATGATTACTAATAACAGTGCTCAGCACAGACATAGGACCAGGAATAGTGCTTCTTCCCACCAGGCAGACTGGTAAACCTCAAGATTTGCAGTCACTGAGTAAAAGACACAGAGGGGCATTGCTCAGTAACGGGGAATAATTAGCTTTAAACTAAGCATTGTTCTGGACCTGCCTAACAAATCTTAAAAACAACTTTAATCACCCAGTAGGATAAAATTCACGTCTGCCATCCAAACAAATTACCATAAAAGCAAAGAAACAGGAAGAATGACCCATAATGAGAAGATAAGATCAAGCCAAAAATGCTCCAGAATTGACTTTGATGTTAGAATTAGCAAAGAAGAGCATTAAAGCATATATTATAAGTAAATACATTACACATGTTTAAAAGTGAATGAAGACATGGAAAATATTTTTAGAAGATCCAATCCAAACTTCTAGAGAATAAAATGGTAATGCCTGAAATTTAAAAAATTACCCAAAACATTGGATAGAATTAATAGCTGATTGGATATTGCAGAAGAAAAAATTTGTGGGCTTAAGCATACAATAAAAACTATCTAAAATTAATGAGATAAAGGATAATCCAACAACATAAAAAGAGCATCAGTGAGCTGTGGAACAATTTCAGGTGGCCTAATATACACATTTTTGGAGTCCCTCAAAGAGAGAAGATTGGGAGAGATGAAAGACAAAAAAACAAAAATGTTTGAACAAATAATGGCTATAATTTTTCTAAATTTGATGAAAACTATCAATCTGCATATCTAGGAAACCCAACTAACCCTAAGCAAAGAAACTTGCAGAAAACACCACCAGGGCACATCATAATCAAATCCTAAATGTCTATGCACACAATAATAGAACTTCAAAATACATAAAGCAAAACTCCCAGAACTGCATTGAGAAATAGATAAATCCTTAATTACAATGAAAGATTTTAACACCTTTCTCTCAATAATGGATAGAACAAGTATACATAAAGGATATCAAAGATTTACATAATATTATCAGTCAACATGACCTAATTGATATTTTTAGAGCATTCCTCCCAACAACAGTCAAACACACATTTCTTTTTCAAGTGCACATAGAACATTTCCCAAGATAGATCAACTTTCTGGACTATAAAACATGTCACAACGCACTTAAAAAGACAAGTCATAAACAGATATTTTCTCTGAGCACAATGGCATTAAAAAAATTAATAGATGTTTAGAGAATCTCTAAATATTTGGAAACTAACACACTCCTAAATAATCCATGAGTTAAAGAAGATATAAAAAGCAAAATTAGAAAATACTTTGAACTGAAGGAAAATTAAAATAAAACATATCAGAATCTGTAAGATGCCACAGATTTACTTAGGAAAAAATTTATAACAAAAATATCTTTATAAGAAAAGGGGGACAGTCTCCAATCAAAAATCTAAGGGTTCATTTCAAAAAACTAGAAGAGGGGCTGGCCTGGTGGCACAGCGGTCAAGTGCGCACGTTCCGCTTCTCAGTGGTCCAGAGTTTGCCGGTTCAGATCCTGGGTGCGGACATGGCACCGCTTGGCAAGCCATGCTGTGGGAGGTGTCCCACATATAAAGTAGAGGAAGACGGGCACGGATGTTAGCTCAGGGCCAGGCTTCTTCATCGAAAAGAGGAGGATTGGCAGTAGTTAGCTCAAGGCTAATCTTCCTCAAAAAAATTTTTTTTAAAATTAAAGTAAATTAATTAAAAATATAAAAAACTAGAAGAGCACGGGAGATCTCATCAAGATGGTAACATAGGCAGACTCTGAACTCGTCTCCTTCCATAAACACAACCAGGTTACAACTATTTTGGAAAAATTACCCTGGATAGAAAACTGAAAAGTGGGTAAAAAGAACCCCTACAACAAGGGACAGTCCTGACTAAGGCGGAAGAGGCAGAAATTCCTGCTGGAAAGAAAAAAAGCCACTTTCAGGAACAGCCAAGTTTCTCAGCTGGCCAGGCAGGAGCCACCCTAAGGTACGCAGCCCTCTCTGGAGGCGTGAGGTCCGGAGCAGGGCCGATACTGCTATAAGCATCCTTTGGACTCAGCCCAACTGAGATGGGAATCTTACTATCTGGCTTCGCCAGCTATTAACTGCAGCAGGGACACCCCAAGAAAAGCTATCAGAGGAAAGCTGAAAAGAGCCAGGTCTTAAAGGGCCCACGCACAAACTCACCTGTTTCAGCAACCTAAAATCACCAGAGAGAAGGTTAACAGTCATTTGGTGAAGAGACTCACCTGGTGGGCTTTGGGTGCATCTCAGTGAGAGAAGGGACCTCTCTGGAGACTGAGACATTGGTGGTGGCCACTGTTGTGCCCTGATCCGAACGTGCTGATATAGACCCCCACAGATGGACACCATTGAGGTTCTTCCCCTGGTCTGTTAGCCCAGGGGTCTGCCACACCGCCTAGAGCACAGATTTAATCCAGTTCAGCCAGAGCAGGCAGCCTACCCTAGGGACCGTCCACACCCAACAGCAAGCCCTCAGGCCACTTGTCAGTCTGCACTGACTGGGTTCCTTGATCCTCTACAGGCAGACAAGCGTGTCTGCCTCTGTGGGGCAGGGCCTGTGTGAGGACCAGATGAACTGTGGGGGGCATTGGTGGAGAGTTGGGGGCCTCTGTGGAGGGACACCAGGGTATTCTCCAGGGGGTTGGGAAGTGTGCACAGACCAAGACTGTGTTGACAGTGTGTGTGGTCCTTGGGGGGTGAGGCTTATCAGTGGTAGAAAACCTGTGCTTCACAAATAGCCATAAAAAGGATCAGCCCCAGCTTCCAAAGCCTGAAACAATTGAGTGCTCCCATGCCTAGAGCCAGCCCCACTCAGCTGCACTCCTAAGAGAACTGACAACAGCCTTGCAGGCCTGAGGCCTCTAGCAACTGCAAGCCCCTGAGCCTAGGAACCAGCTACACTGGGTACCTACCCAATTAACAGGAAAACAGCAATAGGAGTGTGCTGATAGACTTTGTATCCAATGATGCTGAGGCTCCCCAAATCAGATTTACAAACAGCTAGTCAGGGAAGGAAAGACTAGACTCCCTGGGTACCTGCATTAAGATCAACCCTGACACAGCAGACGGACGCAAGTAGCCCACAAAGCGGTCATTCCCAGATCATTAGACTGGTGATGAGAGGGAAGCACACTGCTGGGCCTCAAAAGGCATCTCTTACATAAGGCCACTTCTCCAAAATCAGGAGGCATAGCCGACTCACCTAATACCTAGATATAAGCACGAGAAAGAGGTATAATGAGGAGACAAAGGAATACATTCCAAGCAAGGGAACAGGACAAAACCCCAGAAAAAAGACTAAGTGAAACAGAAATAAGCAACCTACCCGACAACGTATTCAAACAAAAACTCAGAAGGATGCTCAAAATTGTGGGGAGAAGACTGTATGATCATAGTGAGCTCATCAACAAAGAACTGGAAAATATGAAAAAGAACCAATCAGTGGCTGGCCCCGTGACCGAGTGGTTAAGTTCGCGCGCTCTGCTTGGGCAGCCCAGGCTTTAGCCGGTTCGGATCCTAGGCGTAGATGTGGCACTGCTCATTAGGCCATGCTGAGGTGGCATCCCACATAGCACAACTAGAAGGATCCACAACTGAAATATACAACTATGTACTGGGGGGAAATGGGGAGAAAAAGAAGAAGAAAAAAAAAAAAGACTGGCAACAGTTGTTAGCTGAGGTGCCAATCTTTAAGGAAAAAAAAGAGAACAAATCAGAAATGAAGAATACAATACTGGAAATGAAAAATTCACTAGAGGGACTCAATAGTGGAGTAGAGGATACAGAAGAACAGATCAGCGAGCTAGATGAAAGACTAGAGGAAATCACCCAAGCAGAACAGAAAAACGAAAAAAGAATTAGACAGAATGAGAACAGTCTAAGGGAACTCTGGGACAATATCAAGCACACTAACATTCATATTATAGGTGTCCCAGAAGGAGAAGAGGAAGACAGAGGGGCAGAAAATTTATTTGAAGAAATAATAGCTGAAAATTTTCCTAACTTAAGTAAGGAAACAAACATCCAAGTACGGGAAGCATAGAGAGGTCCAGGCAAGATAAGCCCAAAGAAGCCCACACCAATACACGTTATAATTAAAATGTCCAAAATTAAAGAGAAAGAGAGGATCCTAAAAGCAGCAAGAGAAAGGCAAAAAGTGACATACAAAGGAAAGCCCATCAGCCTCTTGGCTGACTTCTCAGCCAAAACCCTATAGGCGAGAAGAGAATGGCATGACATATTTAAAGTGCTAAAAGGAAAAAACCTACAGCCAAGAATACTCTATCCATCAAGGTTGTCATTCAGAATGGAAGGAGACATAAAGAGCTTCCCAGACAAGCAAAAATAAAAGGAGTTTATCACCCAGAAACCAGTTCTACAAGAAATGCTGAAGGGACTTATTTAAGTAGGAAAGTGAAGACCACAAACAGGAATAAAAAGATTATCAAAAAAGAAAAAACCCCAGGGCCAGCCCAGTGGAACAGGGGTTAAGTGTACACATTCCACTTCTCAGCGGCCCAGGGTTCGCTGGTTCGGATGCCGGGTGTGCACATGGCACCGCTTGGCAAAAGCCATGCTGTAGTAGGCATCCCATGTATAAAATAGAGGAAGATAGGCATGGATGTCAGCTCAGAGCCAGTCTTCCTCAGCAAAAAGAGGAGGATTGGCAATGGTTAGCTCAGGGCTAATCTTCCTCAAAAAAAAAACCCCACAAAAAAACCAGGCAATAAAATCACTGGTAAAGGTAAAAATATAGTAAAGATAGCAGATCAACCACCTGTGAAGATAATATGAAGGTTAAAAGACAAAAGTACTACAATTATCTACTTCAATGATAAGAGGGTAATGGACAGACACACAAAAAACAAGAGATTAGATATGATTTCAAAAACATAAAATGTGGGAGGAGGGGAGTGAAAAAGTAGAGTTTTTAGAAAGAGGTCAAGCTAAAGAGTCTACTAATTCAATATGGATGCTATATGCATAGAATATTATATAGGATCCTCATGCCAATCACAAATCAGAAACCTATAATAAGTAAGCAAATAAGTAAGACAAAAGAAATCAAACATATTACTAAAGAAAGCCATCAAACCACAAGGGAAGAAAGCAAGAGAAAAAGAAAGGAATAGAGAAGAACTACTAAAAGATCCAGAAAAAAAAAGTAATAAAAGGGCAATAAGTACATGTTTATCAATAGCTACTTTAAATGCCAATGGACTAAATGCTCCAATCAAAAGGCATAGGGTGGTCAATTGGATTAAAAAACAAGACCCATACATAGGCTGCATACAAGAGACACACTTCAGACCTAAAGACACTTCCAAACTGAAAGTGAAAGGATGGAAAAAGATATTCCATGCAAATGGCAAAGAAAAGAAAGCCAGGGTATCAATACTTATATCAGACAAAATAGACTTTAAAACAAAAACTGTAACAAGAGACAAAGATGGGCACTACATAATGATAAAGGGAACAATCCAACAAGAAGACATAACACTTGCAAATATCTATGCACCCAACATAGGAGCACCTAAATATATAAAGCAATTATTAACAGATATAAAAGGAGAAATAGACAGTAACACAATAACAGTAGGGGACTTTAAGACTCCACTTACACCAATGGATAGATCATCCAAACAGAAGATCAATAAGGAAACACTGGCCTTAAATGACACATTTGACTAGATGGACTTAGTGGATATATATATAGAACATTCCATCCAAAAACCACAGAATACACATTCTTTTCAAATGCACATGGAACATTCTCCAGGATTAATCACATATTAGGCCACAAAACAAGTCTCAATAAATTTAGGAAGATCGAAATAATACCATGCATCTTTCCTGACCACAAAGTTATGAAACTAGAAATCAACTACAGGAAGAGAACCAGAAAAGCCACAAAAATGTGGAGATTAAACAAAATGCTACTGAACAACGATTGGGTCAACCAAAGAAATCAAAGGAGAAATCAAAAACTTCCTGGAGACAAATGAAAATGAAAATACAACATGCCAAAATCTGTGGGATACAGCAAAAGTGGTTCTAAGAGAGAAGTTGATAGCAATTCAGGCCTACCTCAACAAAGAAGAAAAATCCCAAATAAACAATCTAACAGTGCATCTAAAGGTGCTGGAAAAAGAAGAATAAAGCCAAAAATCAGCAGAAGGAAGGAAATAATAAAAATCAGAGCAGAAATAAATGAAATAGAGAATAAAAAACAAGTGAAAAATTTAATGAAACCAAGAGCTGGTTCTTTGAAAAGGTAAACAAAATCGACAAACCCATAGCTAGACTCCCCAAGAAAAAAAGAGAGAAGGCTCAAGTAAATAAAATCAGAACTGAAGGAGGAGAAATTACAATGGACACCTCAGAAATACAAAAGATAATAAGAGAATACTATGAAAAGGTATATGCCAACAAATTTGATAATGTAGAAGAAATGGATAAGTTCTTAGAAACATACAACCTTCCAAAACTGGACCAAGAAGGAGTATAGAATTTGAATAGACCAATCACCAGTAAGGAGATCAAAACAGCAATCAAAAACCTCCCAAAAAATAAAAGTCCAGGGCCAGATGGCTCCCGTGGTGAATTTCACCGAACATTCAAAGAATACTTAATACCTATCCTTCTCAAACTCTTCCAAAAAATTGAAGAGGAGGGGAGGCTTCCTAACTCATTCTACGAAGCAAACATTATCCTGATAGCAAAACCAGACAAGGACAACACAAAAAAAGAAAATTACAGGCAAATATCACTGATGAACGTTGATGCAAAAATCCTCAACAAAATACAAGCAAATCAAATACAACAATACATTAAAAAGATCATACATAATGATCAAGTGGGTTTCATTCCAGGGATTTAGGGATGGTTCAACATCCACAAATCTATCAAGGTGATCCACCACATTAACAAAATGAAGAATAAAAATCACATGATCATCTCAATAGAAGCAGAGAAAGCATTTGACAAGATATCGCATACATTTATGATAAAACTCTAAATAAAATGGGTAAAGAAGGAAAATACCTCAACATAATAAAGGCCATCTATGACAAACCCACAGAAAATATGATTCTCAACGGAGAAAAACTGAAAACTTTCCCTCTAAGAACAGGAACCAGACAAGGGTGCCCACTTTCACCACTCTTATTTAACATAGTATTGGAAGTCCTAGCCAGAGCAATCAGGCAAGAAAAAGAAATAAAAGGGATCCATATTGGAAAAGAAGAAGTGAAACTGTCACTCTTTGCAGATGAGATGATTTTATATATAGAAAACCCTAAAGAATCCACTAAAAAACTTTTAGAAATAATAAATGAATACAGTCAAGTTGCAGGATACAAAATCAACATACACAAATTGGTTGCACTTCTATACACTAACAATGAAGTAGCAGAAAGAGAAATTAAGAATACAATCCCATTTACAATGCAACAAAAAGACTAAACTACCTAGGAATAAACTTAACCAAAGAGGTGAAAGATCTGTACACCGAAAACTATAAAACATTGTTGAAAGAAATTGAAGAAGACACAAAGAAATAGAAAGATATTCCATGCTCTTGGATTGGAAGAATTAACATCATTAAAATGTCCATACTTCATAAAGCAATCTATAGATTCAACGCAATCCGTAGCAAAGTTCCAACAACATTTTTCAGAGAAATAGAACAAAGAATCCTAAAATTTATATGGAACAAAAGACCCCGAATAGCCAAAGGATTCCTGAGAAAAAAGAACAAAGCTGGAGGTATCACATTCCCTGATTTCAAAATATACTACAAAGCTATAGTAAACAAAACAGCATGATACTGGCACAAAACCAGACACGCAGATCAATGGAACAGAATTGAGAGCCCAGAAATAAACCCACACATTTATGGACAGCTAATACTTGACAAGGGAGCCAAGAGCATACAATGGAGAAAGGAGAGTCTCTTCAATAAATGGTGCTGGGAAAACTGGACAGCCACATGCAAAAGAATGAAAGTGGACCATTGCCTTACACCATGCACAAAAATCAACTCAAAACGGATTAAAGACTTGAATGTAAGACCCAAAACCATGAAAGTTCTAGAAGAAAACATAGGCAATACGCTCTTTGACATTGGTCTTAGCAGCATATTTTCAAGTACCAAGTCTGACCGGGAAAGGGAAACAAAAGAAAAAATGAACAAATCAGACTACATCAAACTAAAAAGCTTCTAGGGGCCGGCCTGGTGGCACGGTGGTTAAGTTCACACATTCCACTTAAGCGGTCCAGAGTTCCCCAGTTTGGATCCCAGGTGCGTACATGGCACCGCTTGGCAAGCCATGCTGTGGCAGGCATCCCACATATAAAGTAGAGGAAGATGGGCACAGATGTTAGCTCAGGGCCAGTCTTCCTCAGCAAAAAGAGGAGGATTGGCAGCAGATGTTAGCTCAGCGCTAACCTTCCTCAACAAATAAAATAAAATAAAAAACAAATAAATAAAAAGCTTCTGCACAACAAAGGAAACCATCAACAAAACGAAAAGACAACCTAGCAATTGGGGGAAGATATTTGCAAATCAGACATCAGATAAGGGGTTAATATCCAAAATATACAAAGAACTCATTCATCTCAACAACAAAAAAACTAACAACCCAATTAAAAAAATGGGCAAAAGATCTGAACAGAGATTTCTCCAAAGAAGATATACGGATGGCCAACAGGCATATGAAATGATGCTCAACATCATTAACTATCAGGGAAATGCAAATCAAAACTACAATGAGATATCACCTCACTCCGGTCAGAATGGCTATAATTAACAAGACAGGAAATAACAAATGTTGGAGAAGATGTGGAGAGAAGGGAACCCTCATACACTGCTGGTGGGAGTGCAAACCGGTGCAGCCACTATGGAAAGCAGTATGGAGTATCCTCAGAAAATTAAGAATAGATCTACCATATGATCCAGCTATTCCACTGCTGGGTATTTATCCAAAGAACTTGAAAACACAAAGTCATAATGATACATGCACCTGTATGTTCATTGCAGCATTATTCACAAGACTTGGAGGCAACCTACATGCTCATCAAGGGATGAATGGATAAAGAGACGTGGTGTATATACACAGTGGAATACTACTCAGCCATAAGAAATGATGAAATCTGGCCATTTGTGACAACGCAGATGGACCTTGAGGGTATTCTGCTAAGTGAAATAAGTCAGAGGGAGAAAGTCAAATACCGTATGGTCTCACTTATAAGTAGAAGATAAAAACAATGACAAACACACACATAGCAAAGGAGATTGGATTGGTGGTTACCACAGGGGAAGGGGAGGGGGGGAGGGCAAAAGGGGTGATTAGGCTCATATGTGAGGTGATAGACTATAATTAGTTTTTAGTTGGTGAACATGATATAATCAACACAGAATTCGAAATATATTATGATGTACATATGAAAGCTATATAATGTTATTCAATGTTACTGCAATAAACAATAAATAAAAAACTAGAAGAGCAAAAGAAGTAGTACTCAAAGTAAGCAGGGAAAATAAAGATCAAAGTGGAAATTAGCGAAATAAAAAACAGAAAACCAATAGAATTAATCAATGAAACTACAAACTATTTATTTGAGAAAGATCGATCAAGCTGACAAACCACTAGCCAAACTGATCAGGAAAAAAAAAAAGAAGAGACAAAATACCAATATCAATATGGAAGAGAAAGGCTATCACTAAGCTTCTACATATATTAATCTGATGAGGGAATATTATGTACAAATTTATGCCAGTAAATTCAACAAACACTTGAAAGACACAAACTACCAAAGCATGTGAACACACGTGATTGCTCACTCTCTCACTCACACTCTATCACACACCCACATAGGCAATTGAAGAATCCTGTATGTATTTAAAAAACTAAATGTAATAAAAAAATCTTTCCACAAAGATCCAGGTAGTGAATTCTACCAAAGTTTTAAGAAGAAAATAATTCTACTTTTATAGACAATGTTAAAAAAAATTGAAAGGGAGTGAATTAATACTTTCCAAATAATTCTGATGACAAAAAGATAAAAATGTTGCAAGCAAACTATAGACCAACATACCTCATGAGCATAGATGCCTAAATTTTAAACAAAATTTTATCAAGTAGAATCCACCAAAATATTTTAAAAGAGTGATATATCTTGACTGTGTTAGACAGAATTCCAAGATGGTCGCTAAGCTTCCTGTCCCCTAGCGTGTATGCCCCACAGAGTCCCCTCTCCTTGAGTGTGGGTGAGATCTGTAAGTACGATAGGATCACGATAGGTAACTGCACCAACCATATAATTTAGCCATTTAACTCCTAGGTAGTTACGTAAGAGAAATGGATGTATTTGTCCATACAAGAAGTGAACATTTATGTTTGCAGTGGCTTTCTTTGTAATAGCCAAAAACAGAAACCAATCCAAATGTCCGTCAGTAGGCAACTGGATAAACAAATTGTGGTATATCTCTAACAATGCTATGTCACATAGCAATAAAAATATTCAACATGGATGAACCTTGAAAATATTATAGTAAGAGAAAGAAGCTAGTCACAAGAGATCACATATTGAATGATTCCATTTATATGCAATGTCTGGAACAGAGACAGAAATTAGATTCACGGTTGGCGAAGAGTTGGGGCAGAGGAATAGAGAGTGATTGCTGATGGCTACGGAGTTTATTTTTGGTGCAATAAAAATGATCTAAAATTAGATAGTGGTGATGATTGCATATATTTGTAAATGTCCTGAACACCACTGAATTTTATACTTTCAATGGTGAATGGTATGATGTGTGAATTGTAATATCGATAACGCTGTTAAATATTGCTTTCGTGAATTTTCATTGAAATTTAGCAACTTTATTTGGAAGCTTTGTTTACAATATTCTTTATTTGTATTTTTGATAGCCACTCACTGAGTAAAATGGATATCATAGTTCCTATTTGACAGACACAAAAAAAATAATGCTTTACTGTTTCCTTATCTACCAGCAAGCAAGTCTGAAAAGGAACCCTTTGAAAGTCTAAACTGATACACTTTAACCCAGGCAGGATCACAGATAATTCCACCCACACTCAAATGTATAGTTTCATATGTGGTTCCACTATTACTTCAATGCCACACTGCCTTGAGATGTACTTTTTTCACAAATTGGGCCCAATCAGCTGACAGACTCAGAAATTCTTCCCAAGTTGACTCCTGCTGACAGGTGTAAAATAATCAAACATCAAATGATGCTTGGAGGGCATGGGAGGTCATCCTAGGGTTCATTTCAGTATATTTGAGTTGATCAATTAATGAGGCAAACTTAATATCATGTGCCCTATCAATTAAATATTCATTCCAATTTCCTAGACTGTGGCATGGAACAGAAAATCTGAATCCTTAAATCCAGATGGGTGGTCTGGAGACAGAACCAGCTGTGCAGGGAAAATGACAGGACAAAAAGAAACAAAGTCTAAGGTAGATAAGACTGTGATGGCAAAAGTTACAGAATCAGGTCAATAAAATGTCAGCATTTCAGTACAGAAAAAGTACAAATTAGGAGCTTAGAAATAACTTAGCTTGATTAAATTAGAAGACTACAGGATAAGACGACCACACACAGCAAGTAAAAAATAAACCCAGATCTAATTATTGTTCTTTCAAATTATTTAGAGAATAGTTATAATTGGAAACAAAAATTCCGTGCTGACAGAGGTGACAGGATTCTTCAGGAACTGCCACCCTCATGCAAAACCACAGAGGTAAATAGAGCTTCTATTTATCATCACACTCAAAAACTATTATGGAGTCAAAAGCTCACGACTGGAGAGAATTTAAGAACAAAGCAAGAAAAACGAGTAAATGTAGCTGGTTGCTTTACCTGAAGTAAATAGAATATAAAAAGCAAACTATTTGCCCCAAAGCTATGCACATTAGCCATCTAAAAATGGTGCTGCTACTGCTTTTCCAAGTATTTTATTCTTAGTTTAGGCACCTAGTAAAAACTGTGACATTTTCCTGTTTAAAGTAGGGGAAAAAACATTCCGAATATTTTTAAATGCCTGGATTATGTCTATTTCCGAATCAGCTTCCTTTGCTTTCTTTACACAAATATTAGAATCAAGAAATATATTTATATAGAGAGAAGAAGAAAGGAAAAGTTTAGAATTTCCTCCTCGGATATAAACAAAAGAAAATCCTTCTCCTTGGCTTAGAGAGACAAGGGGAACAGTAAATGGATTGTCATATTTGGAAAAAGTAACTTATGCTCCTGAACTTGGGAAAACCTGCAAGAGTCAGCTCCCAAGAATTCATTGTTGTCTAAGCATGGGCCCTGACCAAGGCCTTGCTCTGACTCTGGGCACACAGACAACTACCAGTTTCAAGAACAAAAAGCCATATTTAACGCTACATGTTATAAGCAAGGCGCCATGGAGTCCAGGGCTAATATGTTTTAAAAATGTTCAGTTAAGTCATTTCCCCAACACCCCTATTCTGAAAGGAAGCCCTTATTCAGATTCTACACATGATATGCAGTTGAAGACAACTGACACAGTACACAGGTATTCCTTATAAATAGAAGATCTTACTAGAAGAGAGCAAGTGGCCCAGGCAGGTGGTCACATTAGGGTCAGCCTAGCGGACTGCCCGCCTAGCCCTTCCGCAGCCGCTTTGGACTTCCTTCCCTCTCACATTTGTCCTTCCCGGCCGCACTCCCTAGGACCTTCTCTCTCTCCTCTCCATCTTTGTCCCTGTTTCTCACATTACTCCATGTTGGTCCAGAGCAAGGTCTGCAGTAGAGGACAAGTGATGATGACAGAAGACCGTGTCCTTCCTCCTCCTCTCCCTCCTGTCCCCATGCCTCATCCATTACCATTTCAACAACCCAGCACAGTCCCCTTAGGAAACACATGGTCAAGAATTACAAAGGGTACACTGAGCTTTTACACTAACGAGTTAGTCTGCAACATTTTCAAGGTCTAAGGATTCCTAGGTTGGAGAAGGAGGTTAGTCTGTTATTCACAGCAATTGCTGTGGCCAGAGAATTGGCATGTGCTGGCTCCCCAAACCCCAATACCCACAGCAAGTGTAAAGAGGACCAGGTGATGCCTGCCCAGACAGTGGGATGTGGTAACAGGAGAGGACTCTGAGCTCAGGGACCCCGGATCTTCTATAACAGGTAGTAGGTATGCTGCAGGGAGACACGACCTTTATCATACTGGGCAGCAAACACACCGATCCTTTACTCCAAGGGAGACAGCAATGGTATCTTCTAAAACTGTTCCTTATATGAACATCCTTGAAAAGATAGTTCAGAACAACAGGCAGTCAGTGTCTTTCTCAAAAGATACGCAAACAAGAAACCCAAGGGAATTGGCTCTCACACATCAGTGCACTGTTATCACTCATGGGGAGAGGAAGCAAACCCGGGCAGGACCCGTTTTCCCTCATATGAGTGCATCATGGGAGTTGGGTTGAAAATAAAGAAAACACAAAAACTCTTAGAAATTTCACGGGGACCACGTACTGGCACTGGGGACAGGAAGGGAGGAACAGCCCCTCTGAACAGTGTTCTGTCCTGACATAGATCAGCATGGATAGGTCAGGATCAGCAGCTGTTGATAGTCAACAATAAACACACAGGCCATGGATTTGGGGAGGGGTGGGCTGGGCAGGGTGAGAAATGGGATCATTAAAATTCTGGCTGAGAAATCCAAAAAGTTCACTGCTTGCTTTGAGGGTTTACAAAAGTACAAATTAGGTTCTTCCCCTCCCATTTCTTTGTCCTAAGACCTCTTGAAAGCCCCGGCCCACATCCGCAACCCCATCACGCTGAAGTCCCTGCTTCGAAACCAGCATGAATGATTTCTGGAATTGGAGACCCTTCCGTATCCCCACTCAGAGAAGGTAAGAGGCGGCGGAGCCCATGCACCAGTTAGCATGGAGGCAGCTGGAGCAGAGTTGTGCTGGGGGCTCGCGTCGGACCGCCAGATCATCTTCCCTCGGAAGCCTTGCGACAGCTGATACTACCTGATAGTGTTGTTAAGACAATTCAGGAGCATGAAGGTCTTCAGAATCAGAGGGACCATCTATGAACACAACCACCATGTACATACCGTCTAGAGGAAAACACTTTCTAAAGGACTTTCCGGAAAAGCTTTAGAATGTAGCCATTTATTGATTAGAGACTGTCTTTATGTATCAATCATGTGAAGATATTTACAGGTTGACTAGTTTGGTAGCTCTCGGCAAAGATTTTTGTAAGATTTGAATGAACACATTCAATCATCATACAAATGATTCACAGTGGGAAAAAGAAGGAGAATGTGGCATAACCCAGCTAGAAAGAGAAAAAATGTATGACATTTTTTAACTTTCAATTACTGATTAATATTCAGTGACTTCAGTGGAAACTGCTGTAAGAAAAAAAAATAGAAATAATCTGATTTTCGTTCTTAAGACATGAACCTGAAAAATCCTTTAAGTGCTGTGTTTACTGTACATCTGGCTGCAAACATTTTCTAGGCAACAAGCACTATCAGGTGAACGCATGTGGCGATGAGGAGTGAGTGAGAATCACGGAACTTTTTAACTTTTCCTAGAAAGTGAAGAGCAGTTGAAATGGCTTACACCTTTAAGCCCTTTAAACAATGTAGAGTAGAAGTTGCAAACAAACTAGTGGAATCCCCACTGATCTAGGTCAGGATCCATCTATGAGAAGGCAGAAGTGAGACCCACTGGTGCACAGGAACCGTAAACCAAGCATTTATAAAACTGTTTGCTCTCTGGTTCTCCGGAATTGTGGTGTCATGCAGATAAGTAAGCCTAAAAGCTTCCTAATACATCCTCTTCCCTCCACCACTCCTGGCCGGTTGTTCTATTCCCTGGGTGTGACTAAATTAGAACATTCTTACTGGTTGCAGTGTTTCTCTCCCGGAGGGAATTCTGAGTGAACATAAGCAGTTCTTTTCTGGCCTGTATTAGATTGCGCCTGGGAATGAAAACCATTACGAATCTTGTACCTTAGAATAAAGTTCCTATTTACTTGTCCGTGAATAAGTAGTTGCAAATGATTACATCTGCAAAGGAGATTTGCAACATTCTACCTGGTCCAGGAGTCGGATGTGAACTGTTAGAAGCCAAGAGAGAGAGAGAGAGAAATGAGTATTGCTTGTTTTAGAGAGTAATAAAAGTGACAACTACAGAATATGAAAACCTTGACCAAGTGTACCTAAATTGTTTGTTGTAGGACATTATTGACAAATATCAATAAATCTATGTTCTTATGGTAATCCCATATACAATTTGATTTATTTGCTTTGTTGCTTTTTCTACTTCATAACTGGTTGATTTCTTGATGTGATTTTTTAGTCCTAAAGAATTCGGAAGGCAGGGTCAAATGTGATACTTGTAAGACTAAATAAAACAAAATAATATGACTAAATATCAGACAGGTTATGTTGCAAGGACACACAGAAAGTGTTGCAGAGACACTATTTCTTTCTGAGGAAGGAATCTTCACACTGTCAAACTCAACCTGGAAGAAGCTCTTAATTTTTACTGCCTCTCCCATCACAAGAAGGACAGATGAGGTGTCTGGAACACGGGCAGCCTCCTGAGAAGTATTAGTCTGAGCATCCTGGAAGAAAGCAAGTTACTTTAAAATAAAGTTAATGATAACTCTGTAACAAAGGATTGAACTTGAGTGAACTAAGATAACTTTCTTGAAATTATCACTAAAAGTCTTAACGCTAAGAAAAGAGTGGGCAACCTTGAATGACGGAGCAGATCGCAAACAGAGGAGATAATCTGAGAAAGAGAGGAGCTAGTTCTCTGAGCAACAGCTGGCCAGAGGGCTCAGCAATCCCTAGAGACAGATCAGGCTCAGCCACACAACTGCAGCACGCAGCAGCAGCAGCCCTAAGTCGACCACATAGTTATGCTTAAGGACACAGATGCTAAAATGTGTAGGGTTCCCATCCTATAGGATGGGTGCATCGTCTACTAACCCTTTTGTTGTTTTAGCAAAGCCCCAAGTTTAGAAGACTTTTGTATATTAAAAATGATTGCTTGGAACAGGTCCACCTCACCTAACAAAAACCAAGTGATGCTGGTCCACAGAACTAGTGCATTCTCTCCCGGAGAATGTCGACTTAGCAAAGCTCTTTCCTTTCAGAATATGCTATACCTCATGTTTGCACCGAGGAAGACAATACATTGGCATAGCCACAACCTAAATTCTTCATTAGGAAGAGAAATCTTAGGGCTGAGTATTTTTATAAATATGCCAATAGATCCTGACTTTTTTGTGTGATTCTAATGAAACTTTGGTGAGGCAGGAAATGCAGCCATTAATAGAGCAGGTATGATGCTTATGTAGAAGGTATAATTTAGCAATAAATTATCCCCCTACAAGAAAAATCCCATTTCTTTGTTGTTGTTTTTCTTTGATAAACTTGTACCTGACTCTAACCTCCCCATCTGAGCTCACTGGCAGGACACTCAACGCTCATTACTCCTGGGATTCCTCTCAGGGATTTGCTAAGATCCCGGAGTTCTATGCATGACCAGATACCTGGAGAGCAGTTTAGAAAAAGGTTACCAACCCGCCCTTGTTATCATCAAGTGTCTCAGTCTGCCTGGTCCTTTACGTCTGGCAGCTCTGCTACCTCCAAGCCGTGGGCTGAGGCATTGGAAGTCTTTGGGAAGCCTGGGAGATTGTCCAGGGGCTAGCTTGCTGGATGCATCCATCTCTTACCCTTATACAGGGCCTTGCTTCCCCCTACACTGTACCTAGGACCCCCTACTTTTTCATCCCTCGCAGTCTGAGGGGAACATTGCTCCTCTACTGGTCCTCAAAAGCATTATTCCCTAACATCCTCACTTTAATAAATTTAAGCTGTTACAAAAGATAGAAACTGTTGTATTTAAGCAGTGTTTGCTTTGAGGTCTATAAATATCCAAGGCAAGAACAAAACCTAAATCCTCAAAAGGAACCTGGTTACCTTATAGTCTTGAGGGGTGGTGTGAGAAGA
Organism: Equus przewalskii; assembly: GCF_037783145.1. Lineage (NCBI taxonomy): Eukaryota > Metazoa > Chordata > Mammalia > Perissodactyla > Equidae > Equus > Equus przewalskii. The sequence goes on from NC_091846.1 coordinate 74,250,581, forward strand.
AGGGCTTGTGCAAGGTGTGCCACAGAGAGAAAAATATCAGAAGGACAAATTAATTTATCAACAAATTACCCCCCACAGTAGAGCCTGCCTTGCCCCCAATTGTAGGACCCTGAAAAGGCATTGGTCTAGTCTGCTTCCCCATTTTCCTCTTTGTCATAAGTGGGAATCAAAATTCCTGCCCTTTAGGGTTAGGGTTAGGGTTAGGATTAGGGTTATATACCCTCTTGGGATATAATCTCTTTTATTTACTCTGGCTCTCTTGTTTAAAAACTTACTACTCAAATCCATATATATTTTTTACAGCATTAAGTAAGAAGTCAAATACAGTATGCAGAGACGTGGAGGCACTGCTGGCTTTATATTACCGCCATGCTTCTGTCGATTAATTTAATCATTGAATACTTACTATGAGCTGGACGCTGTGCCACCTATGTGCACCTCCCCATCAGGGCAGCCACGTCCCCTGCCCTCAGGGTACTCACAGTCCTCCATGTTGCCCAACTCAATCCACCTCCAAAGCGGCCACGAGGAAGCAAGGAAGAAGAATTAGGAATGATCGCTATGAATCTGTCTGTAGAGAGATGATTTAATATCTCAATATTAACAAAAATGAAAAATGATGTTGAGGCAAGAGTTTTAAATACACGAGACTATGTTTAAACTTATACCAAGATATGTCACTGTAAATGGAAGACTTCCTAGATAGTAAAGGAAATGTGTATTTAAAACGTAGAAAGAAATTTAAAAATTGAATATAAAATATTAAGGTGAAAGTTAAAACATAATGTGAAGCTTGATGTTCATGAATAAATGCATAAAGTTAACATTCTTGAACTTAAAAATCTGCTTATAATCTTCTGAGAGCAAAATACAGGACAGTTTCTAACACAGGGTGTGGGAAGAGACTCAAAAACACTTCATCAAAAATGGTTAGTGGCAAGAGACTTCTGAAAGCAATTAAGAGAGGAAATTGGAAGATCAAAGACTGAAGAGAAAAGTGTGATGATGGTATGAATGCAAAGGTGGTCTTACATATGGAGAGAGAGTGCCATGTCAACATGGGGTAGGAAGGAACAGAAAGATGAAAAGTTAGCCAATGACTGCCCTGGGAGTTCACGGCCCACGGCCCAGCTGCAATAGCAAACACATCAGAAATAAGATAGGACCAAGGAAACAGCAATCATTTTAATTCAAGTAAGTGGAGGAATGGAATTAGAAAGATGACCATTTCTACAGATGAGAAGTAGAAGAAAAGTTAGAGCATAAGAAAGGAAAAGGTGATAAATTAAAACTTGATAAAAGTCTTCATCAGTTCAAATAGATTTAGTTTTGTCTAGATTGTAATTTTGCATATGTCCTGGTCATAAAACTATAGGCTTTAAAGTGATTAAAGCAAGTTAAGGTTAAGTGAAATAATATGTATACTGGGCTTGTTTCAATTATTTCATAATTTTATGTGAAATACCTCCAAAATCTTCTAAAAATTTTGTTTGGAAAGGATAAGGTAACACATGAAAAAGCACTTGATATTTCCAAGAAAAAAAGGGATATAAATAATTAGGATAGTATTATAATACAAATTTATTGTGAAGTTAACTCCAACTTAACTTAAAATTTTTAAGAAAATTTTTTTTATAATTCTATAGTATTTTAGAATATATATCTTTTTTAAATAACTAAGTATTTGTATACAGTAGATATTCTGATATTCAAATATTTTTAAATGTTTGATTACTACCTATCCAAGAATAAAACCAAGCTACATGAAACATATTGTTTCCATTTCTCTGTGAAGTGGTAGCCTTTCTAACTATTCTGCTTTTCAGACAATAAAAGATTTAAAATATGTTAAAGCCAGAAACCTGTGATTTATTATGATTAGTTACTATCATTTATTATCAAGAAACTCTCATAATTCATGAAGTTGTAACCAAACTGGTCTATGTTCCATCAACAGAAACTCCGAATCCACAGAAGCCTTGAGTCTCTTTGAAGGAAGAGGATCAGAATATACAAATACACCAGCATTTTCAACAACTACAACCTTAGCAATTCTTTCACTCTTTTTAGACCGCAGTATGAAAATTCAGAAAAGAAAAAACAAAATTCTAGGACCCTGATAGGTATCTTTTCCAGGGTGAGAGAGGACAACCGATAGAGAAATAGTTTTCAGCTCCATTTTACTACTTGTTGCTTCTTGTTCAAAAAAGAATATGCATAAATCTAACACCTTTATTGAGTAAGTTTTATGTTCCTATCTTAAATAACTCTTCCTTCAAGGCAAGAATAAAGAACAGCCCTGTGGACTCATGGGTGTTGAAAGAGGCGTCTAACAGCAAATCAATAGGGTAGTGACTGCTGAACAGTGAGTGTGAAATGAGAGGAATTCTGAAACACAGCCTCCTTATACCGAGTATGTAAGATTATTCACACATATTTGCTAAGAAAAGGATGATAAGTGTAGGGTCAAGTTTTCATTTCTTAAGCAGTTATGTTACTGATTTGAAACTCCCAAACAGGGCCATGTTTGGAATTACAATGAGTTTTAAACTGGATCAGAGTTAGAATTGTATCTCTGAAAATTTTAAACATACTTCAAATGATTTTAAGAATAATTAACTTCCCCTATAAAATGAGCCTAAGTCTTCAATATGTGCCTTGAAGCTCTGTATGGGCCCCAATACTGATTTAATCTAATGAACTCAAGTTACACAGAAAATAATCTTAGTTACTCTTCCTCCGTTTACATGTTTAAACACAGAGGAGAAGTTTGTGGGGCTGCCGATATTCATCCTAAGGAACATTCTATAGACAAACAGAAGACTTTGTTCACTGGATCTTTTTATTCAGAGCCTTTCACGAGCTGTGAATTCCCTCTAAAAGCACCTATCAGCATGAATAAACTGATGAAAGCAAATGTGTGAAATGCCTTTCACTTAACTAACAGGCATGACTCCAAATTCTAGAACTCCCACTGCTTTCATCTGAAACCCTAACCCATGATGATAGTAAACATGATTTGATGGAAGGTCCTTCACTAACGTTACAAGATCTTTGGCCTATTGTGAAGTGATAGTTAATGGAAAGCTTTGTCAAGCATAATCCATTCCTGTACAGTCTTTCAGATTATCCCTTGTGACTGTGGTATTCCATTTTGCACAAAAAGTCAGACTGATAAATCCGTTCAGCCTTCCCAGAACATTTATTCATTCATCTGTTCATTCAGCAGCTGCCACCCTGGGGGACAAGGAGGTGACAGTTATGCCCCATGCCTTCAGAGTTCAGTAAAGACATTATGCGTAGAAACAGCTTTATAAAAAATATGTGGGAAAAACTGAGAACTATAGAGAGATACATATTGGCAAATTCACCATAGTGGGATATCTCAATTATTGATAGGTCAAGATGACAAAAAGATTAGTAAAGACACACAAAACTTGTAAAAGGTAAATTAAAAGCTTGTTGCAATGAATTTGCCTAGAACCTTGCACAGAGACGATATGCATTTTTCTCAAGCATACATGGAATTATTTTTTAATTGTCACACACTAGTTCACAAGAAAGTCAAAAATTTCAAAGGATTTATATCCCAAAGAAAAATAAGCTAAAAATAACAAATAGGTAACTTAAAAATCCCCATGTTTGAAAAATCTGAGACACTTCTAAATAATTGATTAAAAAGAAACAATGGAAATGAAAAAATGCTTAAAACCAACAACGAAGATAGATTTTAACCCTTGTCAGGTTCAGCAAAATAGCATTTCAAGGAAAATTAGATCCTTAAATTATTACAACAGAAAAGAAATCATTGGCGCTGGCCCTGTGGAGTAGTAGTTAAGATCACGTAGTCTGCTTTGGCAGCCCAGGGTTTGCAGGTTCAGATCCCGGGGGCGGACATAACACTGCTTGTCAAGCCATGCTGTGGTGGCATCCCACATAAAATGGGGAAAGATTGGTATGGATGTTAGCTCAGTGACAATCTTCCTCAAGCAAAAAGAGGAAGATTGGCAACAGATATTAGCTCAGGGCCAATCTTGCTCACAAAAAGAAAAAGAAAAAAGAAATTACAGGATATATATCTTAACTAACAAGTTAAAAACAGTATAACAGAACCAACCTAAACAGATTTTTTTAAAAGGAGATAATGCAGAAATTAATAAAATAGAAAGAATATGCAATACAGAGAATTGACAAAACCAAGAAGCTGGCTTTTCAAGAAAACTGATAAAGCAGACAATCTTCTGGTGAGAACGGTAACATGAAGAAAGTAGAAATGCTCCATACCATGTCTGAAAGGGAGGCATACTCACAAAGAGGAGACTAACTGGATAATAAGAGAACATTAAGAACAAATCTATATCAGTAAATTAGAAAATAGACTAAATGCACAAGTTTATTGGAAAAATATAATTTTTCAAAATGGATTTAAGGAGAGATAGAAAGCCTAAAGAGTTCTTATTTTACAAAAAGCTTTCATAAGTAGTTTAAAATCTTTCCACAAGAGAAACATCTGGCCCAAATGGTTTTATAGGACTTTCCATATTATTCCACTTTTAGATAAATTCTTCCAGATAGTAAAAAGGATTCCCTCTCCAACTTGTATGCTGAAGCTTGTATAACCTTGATCCCAAAGCAGACAGGACAGAGCATGGCAGGAGAAGCTCAGAGCAATCTCACTCAAGAGCTTAGAAGAAAAATTCCTAATAATGTATTAGCGAACCAAAATGAGCCATGAAATTGAAAAAAAAAAAAGACAAACAAGTTGGGTATATAACAGGAAAGCAAAGGAGGGAGGTTTAAATAAGGAAAATTTATAAATATAATTCACCACATTAAAAGATCACAGCAAAAATCCACATGCATCTTAATAGATGCAGAAAATGTTTTGGATAAGAAAACATCGATTTTTGCTACAAAAATGTTACCAAACAAGAAGAGAGATCTCTGAATGAGGTAAGGCACCTCTGAAAACCTACAGTAAATGTAATTCCTAAACATTTTGAAGCATTCCCGTTAAAATAAGCCTCTAATAAAATTGAATTCTGTACATTAGCACAAGAATATGGAAGACATAAAATAAACTGAGAGATGATATTTTCAATACATATAACAAAAAAGTATTAGTTTCTGTAACATATAAGAGAATCCAAAATATCTCTAAAAGACAATCCTATGGAAGTCCTACAGCGATGGTCATGAACAGCCAGCCAGCCACGCAAACAGCCCAAAAGTGAAGATTCTTAATAGCCATTAAAATGTAAATTAAGACAACAACAAAATACTTTTTACACACCCCTTAGATGGCAAAAATTATGAAATTTGGCAATATTAAATTTTGGAGTGTATGGACCAATGGAAATACTGGTACAGTGTTGGCGGAAGTAGAATTGAGTGCAACTGCTTTGAAACTCAATTTGACATTAATTTTTAATACTTGTTTATCCTACAACCCAGCAAGTTTTCTCACATGTGTATGTATAACCTACAGAAACCTCAGCACATACGTGTTAGGAGACAAGTACACTAAACTTTATGGTTGGTTGTGACATCAAAGAACAAAAAGTGGAAACAACCCAAATGTTTTTCAACCACACAATGGATAAACTGGAATATATTCACATAATAAGAAGTATTACATAATGAGAAATATAAGAAATTCTTTATTTACCATAATTTTTTTCCTCCTGGGAGTACTAGCCCTGACCCATAGGTTCAGAGCAAGTGAGATGCTCAGCAGGAAATGCTGAACCTTGCCAATCAAAGAGTGGGCCATGGGACCACCTGGGAACTTGGTAAAAACGCAAAACCTCTGGCCTCATCTCAGACTTATATTTTAACAAGATTTATATGCACGTTAAAACTTAAGAAATACCACCCTACAGTAGTTATGCTCGTTATTCAGTAGAGCATCAGCTACTTAGACCCTCTGCTGCATTCAAATAGTATTTTCAGCAATTATAGAGTGATTCAAACATGCATGAATGTGTGAAACAGAGCTCCTGCTCTGTGCCCGGTAACTTATTAACTGCTAAGAACACAAGTAAAGTACTCCTGGGCCTTAGTCTGAAGGAGCTCACAGACTCATATTTACACATACACATACATACGTGCACAAATTATATAACCCTGCATGAACAAATTGAATTTTTTCTTACTTTTCCTAATGTTATGGTAATTTTACGTAATATTCGTGTAATTGCATGCACATATTCATTTTATTCCCATCTTTTGTCTTAATGTATCACTAAGATGAGTAGTGATCATGGCTCTTTCTAGTGATATGAAATATGTTTTGCCTAAGTTTGTATGTCACATCCCATTTAAGCAATGTGAGAGCTTAGGCTATAACCTAAGCTCTGGTTACCTTTTGCTCTTAGACTTGGAACAGAGCACAGTTTTCCCATAGATCTGCTGGGCTGCCTGGATCCGCTTGGCCTTTGAGTTGATTTCAGGATGACTAGCTCAAGCACTAACTCAGGCACATTTTGAAAGCGGACTGTAACATCCCTAGTATAAGTTCTACTATACTGCATAATGCCTCTTTTCCCATCCTGAAATAAAATTCACAATACACCACGCTGGCATGTGTACTACCCTTAAAAATTCCTATAGTGTTTGCACTCTACATAGAAACACGGCGGCTGCAACACTTACCAATCCCAACTGATCCAGGTGTGTAACGTTAGACCATGAGTGCTGCTGCTAGCCCTGACTGGGATGGTGAATGGCTCTTGGTAAGGTTTTGAACCAAAAAATGCAAATATATCTCAATTGACACAAGAATCACATTCCTAGAAAAATCCACTATTTATATTAAAGCCAATCAAAAATAAAAGACACAAAATAGGTTTAAGTTCTAGGCTCAGATAATTTTAAGCAGTATTTTTTTTTTTTAACCTGAAAGATTATCTAGTAAGACATTAGAAATTTGTACAAAGCTCAGGACAGTTTTTTGTTGTGCAATAGGGCCCTGAGCTTCACAGGATATCTAATATCCTTGGCCTCTGTCCAATAATCATGGGCCCCCAGCTCATTGAGACAAAAATTGACCCCCCAAATTTCTCCAGAAGAGAAATCCTCCAGGAGGCAGTGCTGCCCCATCGAGCCCGCTGCTCTAACCAGACTTCCCGGGGAAGTCCCCCACTTCCTCCCCACACTGCCTTTGGAAAGAGGCCAATGGTCCCTGTAGCTGGAATGTTACATGTGGACATTTACCTCCATCGCTTCTGTTATTTCCCTTTCTCCAAACACACTGGTGTGCTCCTACCAGCTAGCAAGGGCTGATTATTAAATATTTAGAAGTTTTGCAAGCCAATTGAAGTCAAGTTAGTAGTTTAAATCGACCATGATGAGAATATTTATACAACAGAAATTGGAAAATGCTACAATTCAGGGCTCGTTTTGTGGGGGGGAGGCACAGTTGGTAAATATTTAACAGATTTTATATGAAGGACCTTTGGCAACTTCCTCTTGGTCTCAGTTTTACACATTCAAGTTCCCTTCACTGTATCACACACATTTACTCTTTTGACTGATACTGTTGAGTGATATTACTCTCAAACAATCCATGCTACTTTTTAATACATTATGTCAGAAGCCACCAGACCCCTTACTGGCCTTCATGATTGAAAAACTTACCCTTAATTTCAAGGTATGAAAATTGCTTGCTGCTCTTTTTAAGACACTGATTGAAATCTAATTGTAACAAAATATACACACACACAGTCATATGCAAAAAAGAGCCTTTTTTTAACCTGTGAGTGTTGATGAGGTTTTGGTGAAGGTAGAATTTAAGAAGGGGGCGATAGAATGGAGACACTAGAATCATTTCTCCTCCATGCTCTGCCCTGCAGCCCAGGGTCAAGCCCCCTGCGTTTGGGAGGGTGAGGTCACAAACTGACCCAGCTGCTAGGGCAACAATAGGACTTTGAGCCAGCAGCAGTAATATGACCAAGGTTGTAAGTTTGCTCAGAGACATTGAGGAGAGACTGCACTTGGGCCTAGTCCCGGAAATGAGCACCATGAGAATGAGGAGTCTGGGACAGCACTGCTCCTTACCTTGAACACTGGAATTGCCATGGTTGGGGGTGGAGTGAGTCTCCTCCCAGAGGTGGGGCAGGTCATAAACCCGGCCAGGGAGAGGGAGCCGGAGAGGCAGGACGATAGGGTGGCTGCCTCAGGGGGACTGCTGCGCCTGCCAGACTGTCTGCGGACATCTACCTAAAGATACTTTTTGGGACTTCCAGAAATAACCAAGAGTTACGAAAAAGGAAAACTAAGTTAGGTGGAAGCTGTTAATTCAGCAGACATTTGGGTTACCCTTCAACTAGGAACACCCCTTCTGGGACTATTTTGATATCTAGCTCTGACTTTGTAAGTTACTGTTAAACTAGTGGTTTCCTAATTAAAATATAATTGTCTCTTGGGAAACTTAATTAAAATACAGATTCCAAAGCCCTAACCCCAAGATTATCATGTTAAGGGCCAGGTAGGGTCCAAGAAGCTGCGTTTTTAATCATCACTCTTTTAATGCAGATAATTTCAAATATACAGCGTAACCCCTTGCTTTTGCTTCTGAGCAAAATAACAGTTGCTTCTATTCATGAAGAAATTCACCTTCACATGATCTAATCAGGTCAGTATATTAATTCTAAAAAAAAAATTTATACACTTCCCAATTGCTCTTCTCAATTCTTAAGAATCTTCCCAAATAATGTTTTCTAAATTTGATTAAATCAGACTTTAAGGGTTTAAAATTTTGCAAAGAAAAACATCACACCACTGGAGGGACCAGCACATATTCAATCAACAAAATATTACAAATCATTTCCATTGGAATCAGTAAACCAACAAACCAATTGTAGCCAGATTAGCCAATCAGGAATATAATGAGCTAAATTCTTCCCTATTTTGAAGGGCATATTAATCCAGGTAGAATGAAACATGACAAAGATGATGTAAATATGTGTTTCTACTCTTCATTCCTTTCTCTGTATCAAAAACCCACAAACCCGGTCTTCAAAATCTGTCTATATGACCATAACATAATCCAATAAAAATGTTAGAAAATATTTTTTCTTTTTAACCTAGAAACAAAGAGTAGTTTACCTAGTCACTCATTCACTGAATAGATCAGTTCTGGCATTGTTTCAAAACAGTAATGGCAAATTTGGAGAAATAAAGCATAGTGTTCATTATTGAACTTGCAACGCAGAACAAGATACACCAATGTCAGATAAAATGTATTGATCTTGCAACAAGAAAAAAAGGACATAGATTCCCAGTATCAAATCTCTGACATCTTAATTCTCAATCCTGCTTTTTAATTCCATAAATCTAGCTATTTCCAAGAAGAGCATAAGAGGTTTTTTTCCAACTTTGTTTGAGGCAAGTGAATTTTTTCTTTTATGTATGAATGAGCAATGTCCTTGATCAAATGGACACTTAGATGAAAGACATAGTGTGTGCTATGTGGTAGAGCAATTTCAAAGGGCAGTGGGCCCTCATCCCAACTGAAATGTTGTAGGTTACTAGGCTATCATGATGATTACAAAAGGTATGAGTTGAGGGACATTTTATGTCACTTATGGCTATAATTTCAATATTCATATTATACTGCCATGCATCCTAGTGCCAAAGTTGTATTTCATCATTCTACTAGAATACTTCACAACTACCTAAAAAAATTAAGACAATCCAAGAGATGTGTAACATTTGAATGCTTACACTGAAAATGGTTATAATTGACTAAAATAGTTGATCTGTTTATGATTATTGACTAGCTTCGAAAACATTATAAATCGTTCAAATACTTATTCATCTCCCACACTAAAAATTCTGATAGATAGGGGCCAGCTCCATGGCACAGCAGTTGAGTTCAGTGCACTCCACTTCAGCAGCCTGGGTTCGTGGGTTCAGATCCCCGGCACGGACATATACCACTCATCAGCCATGCTGTGGTGGCTCACATACAAAGTAGAGAAAGATGGGCAGAGATGTTAGCTCAGGGTTAATATTCCTTAGGCAAAAAAAAGAGGAAGATTGGCAACAGATGTTAGCTCAGGGTGAATCTTCCTCAGCATAAAAAGAAAAAATCTGATAGATCATAACTGAAAATTAAAAGTGTAAATCATATGAAATATGTTAACATAATCACAATCTGGGCTCACAAGGTATGACTTAGGGGTGTGTAGGTTTGGAGAAGCAAGAGCAAGGAAATTGTGTTATGTAACTCACATGGTGTCAACAGCCCCTGTGATAGCCAACCATAGGATGCTGTGGATGTGATGGCCTGGGAAACGCTAGGAGAACAGAAGCATCTCCTTATGACTTATGATGTCATTGCTCTGAAAACAAATAGCATTGGGCTACTCAACGTGATTGACTTGCCATATGTGCTGATTTAATACTGTGCTAGCGATTCCACAAAAGTTTATTACATTACAATACAAACAGTCATACAATACCATCCTCGGCAAAGTCTCTTTCTAAACCGAAAAGAATTAAGCACATCTGGACAACACCTTTAATTCATGTGTTTTTCAAAAGATGATGTATACAGACGCGAATTATGCTAATATTATTTTTCTGCACAAAAATCCATTGTAAATAATGTAAATAGCACATCAGAATAAGAGGTTTTTAATTGATATTTTCATACAATATTTTTCCTCTTTACTATATTCCATAGCCTGGAGGAAACTGTACAAACAGTGGAAAAACAGAAAGAAAAATTAACAAATTAAGAGGGAGACAGCCTGCCAGGCTTCATACGAACAAAAACGGCAGAGCGTTTTCCTAGAATAGTATGGTACACCCACTTGGCACTTTCCTCATTCGGGGGGAAGGAATAGCATTTTCTCAGAGGCATATTATGGTAGTAACCTGCACAAAATTAACTTGACCATAGTACAGGAGAGCTTTTTGTCTAGTTGTAAAATGTTTGTTATTTTGCTAAAATTCTTATAGGCAGTGGTCTTGAATTTTTCTTGAAATAAAACAAAACTTTCAAAGAAACGCTTCACAATTACAGTGTACTGGGGACATCCAAAGATAGAGGAGCAAGGTCCCTGCTCCATAGACATTCAGTGTCTACTAGAGGAGAGAGAGATGCACACACAACTGACAAGTGTCACAACTGTGACAATGCCACAGGCAGACAATGGAAGGGGCTTCCGTAGAAACGGGTAGGATTTCTGGAAATAATTCTATCTTATTACATCAGGAATCACTGTATTTGGATGAGTCATAAAAGGGAGAGGAGGATTTCACCAGGCGATGATGCCTGAAGACAACTTTCTAGTCAAAGGAAACAAGAGGAGAGAAAAAGGCATAGAGGTCTAGCAAAATGGGCTGACTTGGATAAGTTATAACGTAAGAGTATAAATGAGGAGGAGAGGGATCTGAGAATCAGTGATGCCAACAGGCGATAGAGATCCTTAAAGCTGCATTTAGAAGTTTGACATTTATCCTATTAGGTTACAAGAAGGCACTGTCTATGAGACAATGAGTTTTATGGAGAAAAGAGAGCAAATAAGATTTCCATTTCGCGGGATGAAGCAAGGGTTGAGCTAAGGATTAGGATGAGATACAAGGTGGGAGAGGATGGATGGGGATGGTCAGGGATGTCACAAGAATCAAGGTCAGGTAGATCTCAGGGTGACATCAGGGTGTCTGGTGAAAGTGATCCTAATAAATGGAAGGAGCTTTGTCATTTGATTCTCAACCTGTCCCCACACCACAGTCACCACATCAAATGGGTCTCTTCATGCGATCCGTGTCAAGATGACTGTAGCAAATTATTATAACATTTAAAGAAAACATTGTCTAATAGAGGATAGATTGAAGTAAGGGTTCACCAAAGATGACAAAACCAACTAGGAAGGAAGAGTGGTAATAAAAAGGGAGGAGGATTTGTAGTATATTTTGCAGGTGGTGTTGTTCAACTTAGTGACACAGTGAGTATGAGAGGATGAGGAGTCAAAGGGGACTCCAAGGTTCCTGGTTTGGTGACCAGATATACAGCTAGACCCACAGGTGTTCATGTGACAGAAACCCAATTCCAACTAATCTGCTTAACCAAACAAATTATATATAGACGGCGTGCCTATAAACATGTTAGCACACCTTCAAAAAGGAGTATTGCTCTTCCCTGTAGACAGGAGCTCAGTCTCACAACTTACAGCATCACCCCTACATAGAATACACATATCTTCCATTGCTTTCTGGATGAGGACCCAAGTCCTTGACATGGTCTACAGGACACTGATGGTCTGGCCCTTGCACCCTCCAGCCCCGCACCTGCCCCTTGCTCTCTCAACCCAGCACCATTGATCTTCAGTCAGTTTTTCAAAAATGCTTTGCCGATGCCTTTGCCATGACCTCACTGGCACCATCTACCCCAGACGCTTAACCTTGTCACCTGTGAACATGAACTCACCCTTTAGCCCTCTTCTGTTCTGATTACTTTCTCAGAGAACCCTTCCTTGGCCCTCCTGCCAGTTTCCTTGGAAATATATCTTTATAGAATTTCATTCCTCTCCTTGGAAGCAACTTTTACAGTTTGGGACAATACATTCAACAGTGATATTATTTAGCATTAGACTAAACCGCAGAAGATAAGGGCTCTGTCTGTTTAGCTGTCCAATTTATCCCTCAGCAAGTAACATAGGTGCTTGATAAACCTTTTGAGTAAATAGTGAATGAATGAGTGAAAAAATCAGCATGGAGGAAGATCTGTCTCCCGTTAACACGAGTTCAGCCTTGCCATTGAGGGGAAACTCTCCCCCACCCAACTTGCCCACACCATGTTAGACGAAGAAGCATTGGCTCCATCTTGTCCTGACCAAGGTTTGGCTGTGTTACAGGAGACACTTTGGGAGCTGTCACTGGTTGTTGTCTTTGCTATCCAGAAGGAAGAGTGCCAGATTCAGGATGCCAGCTCTGATTAAATTCTTTTGATTCTGGGCTTCCCTCTGACAGAGAAAGGAGGAAAGGGGTTTGCTGGTTCATGCTACCGCTGTGGAAAGTGAAAATACAGTTTTCATTCATTAGAGACCACGTCTACCAAATAGCACTTAGAACTCTGCAATACCGTCTCATTATAACATAACAACGCAGTTTCAAGAGAATTCATCACTCTTTCCTACTTCATTTGGCTCCTACCATGACCACACAGCTTTTCAAAACTCTGTCGTTCTGGTTTCCAAAATTCACTTGGAACTCCAACAGAGCCTTCCCCTCCCAGCGGTTGGAGAATTAAGGCACGAAACACATGGAAATACAATGTTCCAATCCATCTAATTAATGCATTAAGTCCCTCATTTGCATAGTACAAATTTCCCTTTATACTTTCAGTTGCTTGGCAATTGCTTGCCTCAAGAAAATATATTAGCAGTTTAAACACAGCTTAACAATAAGAGAAATAACAAAGACATCAGTCCTATTTCAGAAAGCATATTTCAGAAAGGAAAGGGAAAATCCATCATAAAAGAGGACTTCAAATCTTAAAGTAGCTGAATCACTTGATTTTGAAAAATAATTTAACCATAGTAATTAAAGTAACATCTATTACGCTGGCAGGCAGGAGGGGCGTCAGTCAATGTCTGTAGAACAGATGCTATCAGCAAAGGCGTGCAGCATCTCCCCAAACATGTCTTTGTTATAAAGGACACAGAGATTGAAAGCCCCTCTGGCTTTACAAGGCAAGAGGACAAACAGATCTGACTCCAGAGTTACTTTAACCTAAGAACCAAAATGCTCCCAAATAGGGGTAAGATTTTGAACCAAACTTCACAATGAACCGACAAAGTGCTATAAACCATACTGAATCATTGGAAAGAGGCAGATGGGCGGACAACTTTGATCCTAAATTAATCCCAGCTTGTGTCAAAATGCCATGTGCTCTGCAGGCTTCTGGAGGGAGTGGCTAGCAGAGGTGGGCTGCGCATGCTCTTCCAGGACAGCTGACCTTTGAATGGGAAAGCTGATATCCCTCCCTGCATCGTGCTTCCTCACCATGTGTGCAGAGGACTCCCCAGAAGTCAAGGCAGAAGGGACAGCATGATCTTTTCTAATTCAGATTTTCTATAAAAACAATAAATGCAAAGTAGCATTCAGATACACATGCCATTGCCCGTGGTAAAGCAAGTGCTTTTCAGCTCAGAGAACCCTCACAAGAACAGTTCAAAATGCAGGATTGAGACTATGTGATGAATATATTGAAAGCCCACCTCAATGAATCTCTCACATTCTTTCACATATTATCAAAATTCAGAAATACATTTCAACAATATTGCTTTTCTGCAATGACATTCACAATTTCCAATACTTTTAAATAGCACATTAAAAGACACAGAAAACTTTTGAGTATATATATAAAATTCCTACTGATATTCTAAAAATACTAGGAAGTAGGAATTTTGACTATCATCATTTTTCAGGTAAGTGCACTCTTTCAGAGAACTGAAACTGTTTTTTGTCCAACATATCAGAACAAGAAAGTTGCAGAGTTGTGATAAAATGAGATCTATGATTCCAAATCCAAGCTCAAGAGGAGGAAAAAATTAACACCTGAGATTAGGTTATACTAAGCGTATGCTGGTAGACTTCAGGCACATGATCTGATGTGTAGTATGTGAAAATCAATATAAAATGGCTTATTTTTCTACCGCATCACTAAACTGAAATGGACATTTTCTCAGAATGTTGCTTTTTGGTATATATATATAAATATTAATAAAACAAAGAAGTAAACTGTGAGATGGGGGGATAAAAAGAAGTTATGATGCCCCAACAAGAAAAATACACCAAATCAAGACAGACAAAAACATCAAACAGCAGGAATATTGGTCACCAGTTCCTGACTAGTCACCCTAGTTTGAAAGCATCGGATTCAGAGCCAAATATTTGGAGGGCACCTAATAAACTGTCCTTTCCTTCGATAGAATAAGAAGCAGCTGTGACCTAAGAAGGCCGCGTTTCCTGGGACTGCTGTGAGGGACAGCTCCCAGCTCCTAAAGGCAGGCACTGAGCTGTTTGAGGAAATGTTTCTACACGAGGTTTGCAGGTTCTGATTTAAGTTTCCCAGACTCCAATTTTGGAGTCATCTGCAACTTCATTCTCTGATTCTTCACATCTCAACAGTCCCCAGATCCTCTTATATGAGTCTCCCATTGCCTCCTGGTTGCCAACCAACCAATGATCTCAAAACCTCCTTAGATTTCTTCTAAAACACCAGAATCAACTCCTAAGCGTCATCCCTACGTTTCAGTCTCCCAGTACTGCTCTGATTTGTCACTCCCCATCAAATCCCTTCAAACACCTGACGGAAAGACGCAACATCCTTAGTCTATCACGGAGCCTTCCATCATATGGCTCGAACCCACCTTCTCCCCCACTTCTGCCCTCATATGCCTCATGCTTCCCCCAACCAACCAGACTTGCTACCTCCCTCACATGCCTGTTTATCCTCCTCTTTCTGTCACTCCTGTTCTTCTTGCTACACTACTTCCTTTCACACAGCTTCATGTGTCTCAACTGGACCTCTCTTTGAAGGCCAAAAGAAATTGCTACCTCCTCCATCAACCTTTCTCCGAGCTTGTCCTGCTGTCCAGACGCCTCCCTAATCTGAAGTTGCCTAACGCTTTATGCAGCACGTTATGCACAGAGTTAAGGGGTGTGGTTACCAGTGTACAAAATCGTACTGCTCCCCCACTAGACAAGTATAGACCTGGTATTCAGCAGACCATGTGCAAATCCAGTGGTATGCTAGTAAATGCTTAACAACTAGCTCTTCATGGGGGAAGAAAAGGGCCCAGATTTGTAGTGTTTGCCAGTTTCTGTGGTGTAAATACTCCCATCATCACCAATTTCAAGCAGCCAACAGGCTATCCCTGAGTGTAGAGTTGGAGAGAGACAAACAAAAGCGCACCATTATGCAGTATTTTCATTACACAGATAAAATAGACATAACTTCAAAAGCAGAGAGAATAGTAAAATGCAGTAAAATAATTAGGAAGTGGTAAATTTTGAATACTTTTGTTTTCAAAATATAACTTATGTAAGTTTAAGTTTATATCATTTAAATTTTAATAATGGCTATGCTTACTGATCAGCCACAAAATTGTTGGAAATTTAAAAATCTGTTTTTGTAAGCTAATACCCAAAGACTCTAGCACAGAAATCCCTCTTCCACACCTTCGCAGCTCCGTCTGACCTTGAAGAAACTACTTTACTTCTGGAGCTTTAGTTTTCTCATCTGCAACACAGTGATACGATATTAAGTTAGTGAAAGGATAAATATCTAAGACCATGCCTCATAGATGGTTAGATCTCAAAAAATGGTAGTTCACATTGCAGTATCATTAGTTCCATTTTTGTAGACCCCATAGCACTTAGCACTGTATGGTTTTTTTTGTAATAAGAGCTTAATATATCTTTGCAGGATAAATCAAGTTGTACAAATTAAAAATTTCATTTTATTCCTAGACATCTCTTCATGCGTAGACTTTAGGGAGGACAGCCAGACTATATTGCCACCAGGGCATAGGGGCTGCCTTCTTTTTTGTCTAGGAGTAAATCAGTGTCCACAATGGGGATGCAAATCCAATCTGGGAGACTGTTACATTAAATCCAATGGAATTTGTTTATGGAACCAACACAATGTTTCCAGAAGTTTCATTTTTCTAACAGGTGGTCTTTGAGTACAGGCTTTGATTCATGCTTCACTCATAAAAGCCATGACAGACTTTGACCTTGAGTGTGAATAAATATTTCATATTTAAAATAACTTTTTAAATCTGTAGGATGCTTTGGGTCCAGTCACCAAAACACAAATGCTAAAGGCGTGTTTGCTTGTAAAGCAGATGACCTACCTCAATGAGAACCAACTTGACATAATTTCTCTTTGCACTGAGAAAAGTTTGACGTGGTAACACTTGCAAAACAATAGCTTGTTCAAATTTTATAATGAAGTTGCTTGTTGTCAAGTTCAGCCAGAGTTTCTTGCTCTGGAGGCACAGAGCCATATAAGGAATCTTATGCCCTGGACTTTTGAAGTCATTCCCATTTCATAGCTCACAGTCTCTTCTGCTATACTCATCATCTATTTGCACCCATTCTTCTCAGAGTGCTTGCATATTGCTATAGCACTTCGCTTCATCAATTATTCCATCTCATGCCTCATGTCTCCAATTTCTCTTCTGCTTTCTTCTGTCACTCTGCAAACAAGTTCAAAGTTCCTTTAACTTAACCCTGCACAAACACGCACAGAATCCCATTGGTCCTTATGTCATTGTTCTTCTTCCTTTCACCAAAAATTTTCTTGCCTTTTTGTGTTTTTAAGGACTTATCCATGTTCATTACCTCTCTTTACTCACTCCCCCATTATCCCTACACTCTATGAAATGAGTATTTTGGTCTCAATACTACTGGAACTCTTTTGGTAAAACAAGCCAATGCCTTCCCAAACTCACAACACACTGGCCACCATTCCATTCTCATCCAGGCAAACCTCTGCAATATTTAGCACCCTCTGTTCTGGCCCTCTTCTTTTGTCAGTCTTCCCTTATTAAAATTTGTTATATGACTCAACTATTACCAGTTTGCAAACGACATCTCTGTTCATGTCTCCTGTCCTCATCTTTCCACGTTCACATTTCGAGCTGTGGACTAGACTTTTCCAAATGAATCCTAAAAACATGCTTCAAAATAGAACACAGCTGCCTCTCCTCCAAAAAAAAGAATTGTTTAACTCTATTCTACTCCTTGGTTAATGGCATCGTTAATTACTCAGGAAATTGAAGTATCTTTGATGTATCCCTTCATTTCACAACCACATCCAATCATACATGAAATCCTGGCAAATCCCCTGATGGAATTATGCCCCTCCCCCTTCCACTCCATTGATACACTCTCATGGGCTCTTCATCTTGTCCCATCTGGACTTTTTCAACACGGTCTTCTGTATCATAGATTTCTTCAGGGTTTTCCTTTCCCAATCTGTCAGACACACTGCTTTCAAAAGCCATGTTCCTAAACCAGAATGTGATCATGTTACTCTATGCTCACAAAGTTCCGATGACTTCCCACCAGGTAGGGAGTAAAGTACAAATGCCCAGCCCAGCATTCAAATATTTATTTGGCCTTTACCTATCTTTCGAGTATTGTTGTCCATTATCCTCCACGCCCCAGTACCACCTATGTTTGCCATAATGCTCTACTCCCTGTCCCCAAACAGACCCTTGCTCTTCTCCTTTCACCCTTTATCAAGCTATTTTCTTTGTCTGCAAGGATTTTCTTCTTTCCTCGTTCTCCCTCAGTTTATCTATTGGAGAACTAGCTCAACCCAGCTTTTCCAGAAGCCCTTCAAATCTCCTAGTTGGAATCAATCTTTCCTCCATGAATGCTCAATGCCCCATGGCATTTTGAACTGAAGTCTATGTGAATCTAAAGCAGGTCTATTTCTTTCTTATGTTTTTGTCACTCGCACTACCGCCAAAGTGTTTTTCACGAGATAAGGTCCTTAAGAATCTGATTGAGAACCTGTTAAAAATCCTAACCTGTAATTCTGCCAATCCAGATTCACCTGTCCTTATTGTACCTGTAACTATTTGAAGCAATAAAACTTGTGCTTTCTGCACTTTTCTTTGCAGGCTTAGTCACTTTTACAGTACCTATTTCCTGGTCGCATATTTATTTTGTGGTCAGATGTTTTACGATAAATTGGGCAAATTTCAGAACGCAGCCATTCCAGCGCCTGCAACATCTCAGAGTCCCTTGAAAACCTCATGAAACTTAAAGACCCTCCCCCCGGCAAAGCACAGAAGTAAATACAAACATCTCTATACAATTTCAGAAAGTTCGCAGACACGCCCCTCCCTTTCAAACCTGTTGACAGGACACCTAAGAGGTCGCTGAATCTCAGTTAAGAATCCTTGCGCTAGGGGGACGTTTACAGTTATTCCAACTATAAACACAAACAAAATTCCTAAAGCTGCTTAAAACTAACAAGAGGACTGAGAAATTAGCAGTTAGCACGATTTAGAGATCTCCTGAAATATCAGGACAGGCATATCTCACCATTCCCCCAGAATTCTAGAAAAATCAGGAAACATATTTTCTTTTAAATATCTTATTACAAAACATAACATTTTTTAACTAGTATGCTAGTTCAGTTTCTGAAGAATTTTATGAACTCCTTATGGGTAGTTAATATTAGTTATTAGTTCTAATTAGTTAATATTTACCTTAATTAAATGATCTCTAAATGCAGGCAAAAAATATTTTAGAGCTAAAAATTAGAATGGTACTTAAAGCATTTGCCCTTCTTTAGGCTAGCCTTTCGAATCTGAGGGATATACTTAAAAGGAGTCATAACAAAAACCATTTTAAAATATTCTTTGACACAATTAAGTTATAATCTCATCAGCAAATTACAAAGTAAAAATTCTATTTAAAAAACTAGTTATTACACTCTATCTAGCAAAAGCTTGAAAATCAGTTAGACTCTTGCTGTTTGTAAATTTTGTTCCTCAGTCTTTGTCGATTGTAGAACCTCAAGGGGGAGACATTTCCAGTTTCCCTTATTCATTCGTTCTTTCATATAATCATTCGTTCAAAGGTGTTCATAGAAATTTTGCTTTGTATTGACATGATACTTGGTTCTAGGAATACAAGGTTGAGGAAGACAAGTTAACTCCTATTTTCACAAAGTTTATTGTCTAGTAGGGAGAAGACAAACAATTATTTTAAAAGCACAATAATTGCTAGGAGATCACAAAAGGCAGGCTTCTGGGCCAGACTGCCACGTTAGGGAAGTCCTCCTACAGGAAGTGGTCTCCAGGAGTCCCAGGAGAATCAGAGTAGGAGAGAGATGTAGGGGAAGGAGTGGGTCTGTCTGAAAGCTCAGCCATGAGAGGAGGTTGAGACGAGCGGAAAGAGAAGGGAAGTTTCAATGTAGCTGCATCCACGTAAAAAGGGGGAGGAGAAGGGATGAGATGGGAAAACAGGCAGGAATCTGATCATGAGCATCTTGTGTCAGAGCTTAGATATTTTCTTAGAGATAATGGGGAGCCTCTGAAGTATTTTAAGTCAGGAAGTCACATGAGTAGATTTGTCGTTTTAGGAAAATCATCCTGACTTCAATGAAGAAAAAGGACTGGATGAGATGGGCAACAAGATTAGCCCACTGCTAGAGTAATCTCAATGAAAGGTGGTGATGGCCTGAAGTGTCATATTGGTGGACAGCCCTGGGCTTGAAGTCAGGGGGCATGGAGAGTTCTCCTAACTGGGGTAATCTTTAGTTCCAGTGGTACTCAAAGCTGATCAAGAGTCAACTAGAGGATCTGGAGAAACGGCCAGCCGCCGTGCTATGCCCCTTGCATTATTTATTGGTGACTTGTAAGCTGATGAGTTTATGCTCAAGGCAGTCACCAACCCATCTTGGTCCACTCTTGACCATTGCAGCTTTCGAATCCAGCAGGCCATCTCACAACGGGAGACGCCACATAGCAGCCTACAAACAAATTCAGCTGGTGGCCTTTTCCAGCAGGGATCAAATTATCCACCTTTGCCTCTTACGACATTCCTAATAAGCTTATCCTAAGTGTGTCTTCAACAATTTTTCTTGATCATTCTAATCAGATATGATGTCTCATTCCTCTGTGTTCCCAAAGAACTTTGCACTCTATAATAACCTTTATCATTTTCCATATAATAATATAGTTTTTGTTTAAGTTTTATTGAGGTATAGTTGATAAAAAAATTGCACACATTTAATATATATACCTCGATGAGTTTGGACATGTGCACACACCTGTGATACCATCAACACAATCAAGGTACTAAACATACCTATCACCTCCAAAGTTCCCTTGCGTTCTTCTGTGAGTTTTGTTGTTATATGCTTTGTGGTAAGAACACTTAACATGAGATCTAACCTCTTAACAATACAGTATTGTGCACTTTAAAATATGTTAACTATAGGTATAGTTTCTAAAGTCCTCAGACGTGTGTCTTGTTTTTGTTTTTTGTTTTTGTTTTTTTTTTTGCCTAGAGTAAGATGTAAGAGGAGAGGGTGGCCCCAGGAAAAACATGGCATCCAAACTCACGTTTGAAACAGGCTATCCCTTCTGTGAAGTAAATATCAGTGAGTTAATTATGTGATAGTTTTACTTGATCCATTTTTTAAATTTGGTATTGGATTTGAAGTGTTTTTATTGCATGTTATATGCAGAATTCAACAAAATACCAGAAAATAAAAATAGAAAAAAAACAGCCTATATCTTTGCATGCAAAGATGAAAATCAGGATGAACCTTAGCTCAAGAGAGGAGCAGAGATGGTAGAATATCACGTTGTCACATGTGGAGAAAAAGCAACACTTAATTTCCAGATTTTGCACTGGGACTCTAAAGCCCCAGAATAAAGCAAATTGTACTCCAAGGGAACATAGAAGTAGGAAGGTGATGGGTTCATGCAAATAACCCACCGGAGGCAAAGAAGAAAGGGCCTTAAAGGAAGCAAAACATCGGCGCAGTTACGGGTGTAATATTTACCATATGTCCCATATGCTTTCAAATTACAAAAGTGCAACTCTTTCCCACAGCCCATTTGCAAGTGGACCTGACAGCCGAAGCCCACAGAAATCAAAGACTGTAATCTACTATAAATTCTGCCACGCTAGATGGAACGAATATCTGTCAGATTTTTTTACTTAAACTTCTCTTTCTTTAAGAAAGCAGCATCTGGCTCTAAACTGCACATTTAATTGAAAAATCCTTTAATAATAGCATTAATTTTCATCATTTTGCATTCCAGCAGTCTGTGACAAGGAAACATGCTCTGCATGCTGAGGCAGCCGGAACGCGGAGGAGCGGGCAGGGCGGAAGGGGAGAGGCCAGGGTAGCTCGCTCGCAGCAGCCCTGCCCCCAGATAAAATGGGGCGCTGGGCACATGTTAGGATTAAGGAACCAAAGTTCAGGGTTTTTTTTTTTAAATTGATGATATCCTTCAAACAGGACAATGCACTTGAAGCTTATCAAAAGCAAACTGGGCACTTAAGGAGGATCACCCAGCAGTGGTGACAAAGTCCAAGGACCTCAATATCCTTAGACAGGAGTTAGATTAGACGTTCCACCTCAGTTTTTAGGGATCTTATCTTTGTGTTCTTTTTTAACCCCATCTCAGTGCTTCTCTTTCTAAACGGTGTGTTCCCTGCCACAGAAAAGGCAAAAATGGGAACCCATCAGAGTAAATGAGCCCCACATGCCCCACCTCCCAACCCCGTCCCTGGTGGGGTCACAGCAGGGTATGGAGGAGGGTCCTGCCAGCCCACCAGCAAATTCCTCGTTAAAGCTTAGAGACTGACTTAAAATGGACGAGTAACCGTAATCCAGAAGCTGAGGCTGTACGCAGGGATGCGCTAAGGGAGGCCCTGCGTGATGCGCTGGGCGCCCGGGAGAGGGGGGCACATAGACTAACAGCATGGGGGCGGGGTGGGAGGGGTAGGCAGGAAGCGAAAGAGATTTGAAGAAAGTGCCCTTTCTAGCGAGACTGGGTAAGCACAGAAAAAAGCCAGTCTTTTGTTTGGCCTCCCCAGTGCCTGGGGAACTCGCAGAAGATAAAAGGCCAGACTTTCCCCCTTGAAGACTCCAGGGCAGCACTTTTATTTGTGAACCACACACCCTGGGGTGGGGATTCCTCTGCTGTTGCCATGACCAACTGCCTGTCACACTCGTTACCTCCTGTCCTCCCCGCCCCCCACTCCATGCCAGCTTAGCATGGCCTAGATTTTTACTTCTCCATTTCAGGAGAGAAAGAACTTTATTTCTTTGAGTTTCTAAGCAGATCTAATTTTAAAGTCCGTTTCCCTCGGTGGCCAAGCACATCTACACAAAGGGCAGACGAAGAATATTTTATTTTTGTATTCAGTGCCTTTCAGACGTTCCTTGTTGTTTTATTTAAAGCTATGTTTGGTGCATTAGCAACGCATAACCTAACTGCTTCACAAACACTGCAAAATGGAAACTGAAGTAGGTGGCCCCCAGGGTGGGGGGGGAAAAAAGGAAAACAGACAATTCTCTGGGACTCAAATATTTTCCTGTTATTTCACAGAAATTCTAATAACTAACCAAAAATGTGTTTTTCTTTTTTAAGCGGTCTATGGCCTGACCCCTCTTCAGATTTAATTTTATTACTAATGTTGGGTGACCAACTAATCCTTGTACTACTCAAAATCTCATTAACTGGCTGAAAAAAATCAGCCGAGTAGACTGTGCTTGGCTTTCTGCTCAACCTCAGAGAAGCTTGAAAGTTCAAGTCACCAGGTGATGACATTAGAACTGAGATCACCTCAACCAGCCTGTCCTCATTCA